>NC_134691.1:192702778-192872778 GCF_050947455.1 Rhinoderma darwinii | reverse complement strand
TTGGAAGTCCAGGATCTCCTTTACCTCAAACGCATCGTACGACCCAGTGGGAGCAACTGCAGGGTTAGGGGTTTTAGTGTAGTGGTTCAGGACCACAGGCTCCAGTAGGGTCACATGAAAGGAGTTGGGGATTCTGAGCGTAGGAGGCAGCCGAAGCTTGTAGGAGACAGAGTTAATCTGTTGCAGGATCTCAAAAGGTTCGAGGAACCTGGGAGCAAATTTGTATGAAAGCCCCTTTAGACGGGTATTCCTGGAGGACAGCCAGACTTTGGTACCAGGAAGATACTGGGCTGGCTCTCTTCTTCTTCTATCCACCTTTCACTTCATTCAATCAACTGCTAGCAGAATAGAGGACTGGGTCTGTTACCAGATTTGCAGAAAGCCCCCAAATGCAGAGTCAGCTGCGGGTACCTGAAATGTAGCCAACACAGGAAGAGGGATTCTAGGATGTTGACCGTACAAAATGTAGAATGGTGTGGTAATGGTGATATGGTGAATGGTAATGGTAATGGTGTGGAAATGTTTGAGGTAAATTTAACCACCCGATCGGACACAAGCCATGCAAGCAGAAGATGTGCTGAATAAAGAGACTTGCCAGTCGGGAAGCAGAAGGTAGGCTTGTCAGCGGAATAAAATGTGCCATCTTCGCAAACCGGTCCACCACCACCCAGACAGTATTGCATCCAGCTGAGGGAGGGAGGGAGGTCAGTGACAAAGTCCATTGCAATGTGCAGCCAAAGGACATTGGGTACAGGCAGAGGTTGGAGCAGACTGGCAGGCTTGGAATGAGCAACCTTGTTTGAAGCACACACAGTGCAGGAAGAGACAAAGTCTATTATATCTTTGGGCAGCTAGGGGCCACTAGAAATGACGAGTTATCAGGTCGTGATTCTTATGAACACCCGCGTGTCTAGCCAGTTTGGAGCTGTGTCCCCAGCAAAGGATTCTCCTTCTGTCTGCTAACCACACAAAAGTCCTCCCCGGAGGGTTGTCTCTCCAATCAAACCTAGGCACTGGAGTTGATTGATTTTTGGGGACACAGATGCACAAAATGGCCTCCGAGGCCGTAATACAGACATAGTCCTGAAGTGCATCTGCGTTGTTTTTCTTGGACAGACAATTTGAGGCGGTCTACTTGCATAGGCTCCTCAGGTGGAGTAGCTAATGAGGGCAGAGGGGCTGCTGAAATGTAGGAGCCAGCCTAGGAGGTATTCTGGACCGGCGTACCTCTTGAGACCATTCCTGAATCCGCATGTCAATCCGGGTGTCTAGAAGAGTGAGGTCATCTAGGGTAGAGGGCAGGTTTCGAGTGCCAAGATCGTCTTTGATTTCAGAGAATAGACCTGTCTGAATGTGGTCACTAATGCGTCATTGATCCAGGTCTACTCAGTCGCCAGGGTATTGAACTGAATGGAGTACTCGCCCACAATGGTGTCTCCTTGGCGCAGGGTCAGCAGGGATGCAGCTGCTGAAGAGACTTGTCCAGCTTCCACAAATACGGTGCAGAAAATTTGTAGGAAGCACTGTAAGTCAAGGGTCCCTGGTCCCTGACGTTCCCAGATGGGATTCGTCCATGCCAGGGCTTTGCCAGCCAGGAGAGAGACTATGAATGTGATCCTAGCACCATCAGAAGGAAATGCTCTGGCATGTAGGCTGAAGTGGATCCGGCACTGGTTTAGAAATCCCCTGCAGGACCTCGCGTCTCCATCGTAGCGAGGAGTTAGTGGCAGCAAGAATCGGAATTCGGCACTAGCACTGACAGGAGGTGTAGCAGGAGGAACAGCCGGAGTAAAAGGAACAGGTGCTGTGGCGGTTGTAGCTTGCGCATCCAGCCAATGTGCAATAGAAGTCACCACCAGGAGGAGTTGGTCCTGTCATGACCGAAGGTATCGTATGTCTGCCTGCATGGCTTGTGACGTCGTCATGGTCTTGGGTTGACCAGCGGGGTCCATGTCCTGAGCGTACTGTCATGATCTGTGGGTGTTTGAACCCACTGGGCGGCACCGCCATAGCGGGATGGCAGCTGGCCAAATTACAGTGTACCAAGATAATATATATATAGTCCAAGCACAAGGGTACCTGCGATAGTCCAGACATTAGCAACGGCTAGGCACAGATGGGATCTTGACGGCAGGTGATGCAGACGAGACAGATGACACCAGACGTGGTCTAACACAACAGACATGGCAGACTTCAGAACTCGACTCCAACACTATAGCGGGCACAGGAACAACTACAACACGGGACACAGGATACAGGTAGCAGGGCACGGGAACAACGGGAACAGGATAATACTAAGGGGTCATTTGCAAGATTAACAGAGGAATACGAACAACACTCAGGCAAATGAGCAAAAGGGTGGAGTCCTTCTTATAGTCCAGAGTGATCATGGGCTAATTAATGATGTTTTACATGTGTGCGCACTGGTCCTTTAAGGCCAGAAGCGAGTGTGTGCGTGCACCCTACAGGACACAGCAGAGTGGAGCGGAAGTGAACGCTGGCGTCTCCGGGGGAGGAGATGCGGACCAGCACTCACAAGTCCATGACTGCGGCCGTCGGGATGTTACAATCACGTTCTACATTTGACTTCTACCATGAGCAACTCTTTTTTGTGGACAATGCCATTTAGAATTGATATGTGAGGAATTGCTAGTCCCATACATTACTATCCATTCACTGTCTTATACATATTACATAACGTAAATCTAGGGGTGCACCATTCAACAGGCATGGTGAACAATTCTCCATGCATGAACTTTCAGCATCAATTGCAACTGAATTGATTTTGACAGTGTGTACAAACATTTTGCTGCAGGTATGGCTGAGGAGGGTGATCTGTAAACTATGGCACCCAGACAGGCTAGCTCACTCTCAATAGGGAAGGGGTGTCATTTCCCATTCCACTTAAGGTAGCAGTAAACCTCTAAATGAACATTGACTGTGACATCATGTACTTTGTTTCATTGTTTTCACTAGTTTTATAGAACCACCAACAAATTAGCACAGCAAGATGTTAAAATATTTGCTTAGGAGGAAGAGTGGTCCAGTGCTGTTATTAACAATAATGTGGTAGATTTTGCACAGATCTGCAAAAACAAGAGTTCATCTTTAACAAGTGGTTATTAAAATGGAAGGAAAACACGTACCAAAATAACAGCAAGATAGCAAAGGTATTGAGCACAATTAATAGCAATTCTATGAATTTCAGGAAAGAGAGTGGGAATAGTAGGGAATATCAACGTCATCATATTAGAAAAAAAATGTGTAGATGAATTCTGTATTTGTGTATGAGACGCTTGGAACATGTTAAAAAAAGGAGAGTCCAAGAACTCAGTAAAGAGATTAAATAGGAACAAGTCCTACCACATAGCTTTTCAGGCACATTTTTTTCCAGTGTTTCTCCTAATATTATATACTACTGTATACCACGCAGTAAAATTATGAGTGAATTTTTTAAAAACCCATCTTTGCATATTTTTTATTGTATTTTACTTTATTATTTTAATGGATGTAGAGTATAAGTAGTCGAGATGGTTGAGTACGCTTAGAAATTTGTCACTTATCGAAATACTTGACTTACATTTTCCAATACTGGTTACAAGAGTTGAACCCCCTAAAATATGTGACTAATGTTTGCAGGAGCTATTTGCACAGTGCCTACAGGAGTCAGGATTAGATAGACATGTCTGAAGCATGGCATTTCATGGCATGGCATTATAAGATCTTTTACTCCATGCACCCCATAGATTATAAGATCCTATAGCTACTAGCAAAACTAAAAGCCAGAGATAATAATTTCAGAATATCAAAATACTGTTAATATTCGTTTGGAAATATATATGTGGGACTGGAGTCTGAGGTCCTAAGGCTTGTGCCCACACAACTACGCATACTTTGCGTTTATATGTGCTGCTCTTCCTTTTTCTACTATATATATATACATACATACATACACAGGCACATAAATACGCAGACAGGAACATATACAAATACACAAAAGGCACATATATAGACATACAGGCGCAAACTGTATATACAAGCACGAAGACACATTCACATCCAGACCCATACAGTGCATTCGGGAAGTCTTCAGACCCTTTTTTCACATTTCATTATGTTGAGGCCTTGTGCTAAAATAATAAAAATCAAGTTTTTCCCCATCATTCTGCACTCAATACCCTATAATGACAAAGTGAAAACAGAATGTTAGATATATTTGCAAATTTATTACAAATGAAATACACAAATTTCGCATGGACATAAGTATTCAGTCCCTTTGCTATGACACTTGAAATTTTCAAATTGAAATTTGACATGATTTGGAAAGACACACCCCTGTCTATATAAGGTCTCACAGCTGATAATGCAAAAACCAAGCCATGTGGAGGAAAGAACTGCCTGTAGATCTCAGAGACAGGATTGTGTGGAGGCACAGATCTAAGGAAGGGTAGAAAAAAAATTATGCTGCACTGAAAGTTCCCAAGAGCACAGTTGCCTCAATAATTCTTAAATGGAAGAAGTTTGGAACAACCAGGACTCTTCCTAGAGCTGGCTGCCTGACCAAACTAATTAATTGGGGAGAGGAACCTAGGTAAGAGAGGTGACCAATAACCCAATGGTCACTCTGACTGATCTCCAAAAATCCTGTGTGCAGATGAGAGAAACTTCCAGACGGTCAACCATCACTACAGCACTCCGCCAATATGGGCTCTATGGCAGAGTGGCCAGAAAGAAGCCACTCCTCAGTAAAATACACATGAAAGCCTGCCTTGAGTTTGCAAAAAAGCACCTAAAGGACTCTCAGACTGTAAGAAAGAAGATTCTGTGGTCTAATGCAACCAAGATTGTACTTTTTGGTCTGAATTCTAAGCATCATGTCTGGAGGAAACCAGGCAATTCTCAGCACCTGCCCAATACCATTCCTACAGTGAAGCATGGTGGTGGCAGCATCATGCTGTGGGGGTGTTTTTCAGCGGCTGGGACAAGGAGACTGGTCAGGGTTGACGGAAAGATGAATTGAGAAAAGTACAGAGATATTCTTAATGGAAACCTGATCCAGAGGGGATCTCAGACTGGGCCATAGGTTCACCTTCCAACAAGGCAATGACCCTAAGTAAACAGCCAAAGCAACACAGGAGTGTCTTACGGACAACTCTGTGAATGTCCTTGAGTGGCCCAGCTATAGACCTGACTTGAACCACAATGCACATCTCTGGAGAGACCTGAAAATGGCTGTCCACCGATGGTTTCCATCCAACCTGACATAGCTTGAGAGGATATACCCAAATCCAGGTGTGCAAACCCTGTGGCATTATATCCAAGAAGACTGGAGGTGCTTCAACTAAATAATAGGTCTTAAACACCTGGCCCCTGAGACCTGTGGCCCGCGAGGCACCGAAACTCCCTTGGGAGAGGAAAGAGCAGGCCGAAGGAGGAGCTTGTCTGTGCTCCTTCATGACGCCATGAATGTGCGCATTCTCTTTCCTGTGCTGCTGCATCGCTGGTGGTAGGTGAGCAATGGCCCCACAGCCCCCTGTAGATAGTGCAATCCCCCCCTTAGATAGCACCCCCACCTGTTGACAGAGCTACACCCCCCTCACTGTAGTTAGCTCCATTGGGGCTCCCTCTAGGAGTGGATTCCCCAGCCAGAGTGTTGCTGACGCTCGGGCTGGGGATTCTTCTGCTAGAGGAACCCTTGAAGTCACTATCTGTAATGTCCGTGGCTGCAGGCTGTCAGCTCCAACCTCCCCCTGACAGCCGCAGCCACGAGTCGGCAAGCGCTGGCCCCAGCCTCCTCCTCAGGAGACGCCAGCGCTCGCGTCCACTCTGCCGGATCCCGTAGGGTGCACACGCACGCTCGTGCCCGCTCTTAAATGGGCAGCGTGCGCACCAGACCTCATGGCCGAACCTTGACCCGTGAGTATCCTGGACTATAAGATAGGTCCAGCCCCCTAGTTCTATGCCTGAGCGTTGTTGTGTTCCCTATAGTTTGTCTATGTCATGGCCTCCTAGTGTGTTCCCTGTTCCAGTCCCTGTACTTATACCTGTTTCCAGTTCCAGTTCCTGTTGCTAGCAATCCATCCCTTCCTGGTCTAGCACTGAGCTGTGCCAAACTTGTGCCGTGCTGCATCCACGTCTGACCTGCTTCCCCTCGCCTGACGTCCGTCTGCTACCTAAGTCCCAGCCGAGCCTGCCCTGCTGCTGTCTCAGCTGCCACATGTACATATAGAACTATAGACAGTCACCTGCTCCCTGTTGGCCAGCTACCTTACAGCCAAGGCGGTATGACCCAGTGGGTCCACAGACCCTTTGTGACACTATCCATATATGGACAGTGACGTCAGGGGATCCTGCTGGACCGGATTCGTCTGCTGGAGGAGCCCCTGAATTCACTGTCCATATATGGACTGTGACATCAGGGGCTCCTCCATCAGCGGAATCTGGTCCAGGAGGATCCCCTGACGTCACAATCCATATATGAACAGTGATTTCAGGGGCTCCTCCAGCAGAGGAATCCCGGCCCGAGTGTCGGAAAATCTCTGTCTGGGGAATCTGGTCCTTGAGGAACCCCTGATGTCACTGTCCATGTATGGACAGTGGATTCAGGGGCTTCTCCAGCAGAGAAATACGGTCCAGCAGGATCCCCTGACGTCACTGTCCATGTATGGACAGTGACTTCAAGGGTTCCTCCAGCAGAGTGATCCCCGGCCAGAGCGTCGACAATGCTCTGGCTAGGGATTCCACTCCTAGAGGGAGCCCCAATGGAGCTATCTATAGGGGGTGTGTGGGGCACATCTATAGGGATGTGTGTGTGGCACTATCTACAAAGGAGTGTGTGGCACGATGTGCATTAGTGTGTGTGTGGCACTATCTACATGTGGGTGGGTGTGGCACTATCTACAGAGGTCATGGTGGCATTATCTACAGAGGGCACTATGTCATTATCTACGGAGGGCACTGTGGCATTATCTACAGAGGGCACTGTGGCATTATCTACAGAGGGCACTGTGACATTATCTTCGGGGGTTTGGCACTATCTACAGTTGGCACTGTGGCACTATCTACAGAGGGTATTATCTACGGGGGGTGTGGCACTATCTACTGATGGCACTGATGCATTATCTACAGTGTGTGCGGCACTTTCTACAGAGGGCACAGCGGTATTATCTACAGAGGGCACTGTGGCACTACCTTAAAAGGGGCTGCCCAATCTTGACATTCTTGTGTCTTCAAGCACTGCCAACTGAGCAGCCAGACTGCATTTAGCGACACTTAAACTGGAAAACTGGATTGTTAAAATAAGCACGTGGGGTATAGTCGTAAATTTCTGGTAAATTTAAACCTAGCGGTATAATTATATTAATGTAGTATTATTATAGCAATGCAGTATTATTATAGTAATGTAGTATTATTGTTATAGTAATGTAGTATTGTTATAGTAACGTAGTATTATTCTAGTAATGTATTATTGTTATAGTAGTTCAAACAATTAATTTATTAACAATAATTTAGCATTGTATCAAATTTGAAACTAATTCGGCCCGCCAACTTAATTTTTTCTCTATGTGCGGCCGATTTACCCGGCCGAGTTTGAGACCCCTGAATTAAGTACCGAGTAAAGGGTCTGAAGACTTATGCAAATGCAAGATTTCAGTTTTTCTTTTTCAATAAATTAGTAAAGAGATAACATTCTGTATTCACTTCGTCATTATGGGGTATTAAGTGCAGAATAATGGGGAAAAACTAAAACATTTTATTTCTATTTTAGCACATGGCCACGACATAACAAAATGTGAAAAAAGTGAAAGGGTCTAAAAGACTTTCCGAATGCATTGTATATACCCACACGGGCAAATGTATACACAGTGCAGATAATGTAGTAGGTGTTGCCTGATGTCCTATGTCACACCACAGATAACACAGGGATAGCTGAGTACAGATAATGTAGTAGATGTTATCTGCAGTCCTATGTAACACCGCAGATAACAGTGATAATTCTCTGAGTACAGATAATGCAGTAGATATTACCTGTAGTCCTTTGTAACACCACCGATAACACACAGTGATAATTCTCAGAGTACAGATAATGTAGTGAATGTTATCTGCAGTCCTATGTAACACTACAGATAACACAGTGATAACGCTGAGTACAGATAATGTAGCAGATGTTATCTGCAGTCCCATGTAAAACCACAGATAACACAGTGATTGCACTCTGAGTACAGATAATGTATATGTTACCTGCAGTCCTATGTAACACCACAGATAACACAGTGATAATTCTCAGAGTACAGATAATGTAGTGAATGTTATCTGTTGTCCTATGTAACACCACCGATAACACACAGTGATAACTCTCTGAGTACAGAAAATGTAGTGGATGTTACCTGCAGTCCTAGGTAACATCACATATAACACACAGTGATAACTCTATGGGTACATATAATGTAGTGGATGTTATCTGCAGTCCCATGTAAAACCACAGATAACACACAGTGATAACTCTCCGAGTACAGATAATGTAGTAGTGTTACCTGCAGTCCTATGTAACACCACAGATAACACACATTGATAACTCTCTGATTATAGATAATGTAGTGAATGTTATCTGCAATCCTATGTAACACCACAGATAACACACAGTGATAACTCTATGAGTACAGATAAAGTATAGTGGATGTTGCATACAGTCCTATGTAACACCACAGATAACACACAGTGATAACTATCTGCGTACAAATAATGTAGTAGTGTTACCTGCAGTCCTACGTAACACCACAGATATGACAGTGATAGCTGAGTACAGATAATGTAGTAGATGTTAACTGCAGTCCTATGTAACACCGCAGATAACACAGTGATAACACTCTGTTTACAGACAATGTAGTGAATGTTATCTGCAGTCCTATGTAACACCACAGATAACACATAGTGATAACTCTCTGTGAACAGATAACGCAGTGGATGTTATCTGCAGTCCTATGTAACACCACACTGATAACTATACACACACATATATAAATACACACAGATAGATATATATATATTTTTTTATTATTTATTTTATATATATCTCTATATATATATATATATAACTATCATATCTATCTATATATATATATATATATATATATAGCAGAAAAAGAATGGCGACAGCACACTGCGACACTAATGCCACCTAAACCACTAAATACAAATAAATATGCACTAAAGCTAAATCTACTTATAATAGGGAGGTTCTTAGTGCACATTTTGATCAAAAAGTGTTAGCCCACCTACCACGACAAGGCAACCTCTGTAAGGTGGGAACCTATGCTGCACATACACCCACCATCTATATATATCTATACAGTCCAGAAATAGATGAACACAGCACTCCAATGGTTCCAAAAAATCAGGCCATGTGCTCGTTACCTGGGGGTGAATCAATTCCCCAAAATACAATAGAAAGAAGCATAGAACACAGTAACGGCACCAGGACTTCAGAGTAGATGAAAGCAGGGTGGATTTATTCACCTCAACACAGCAACGTTTCGGTTCAATAGGAACCTTTCTCAAGTCATCACAAACTAAGCAAAGTGTCAGGTATAAATAGGAGGAGCATACATTAATCGACAATAAAGCAATTATATGTACAATTCCAATAAAACATATCGATAAATGCATACCAATATTTCAAAAAAACAACCATGAAGTGCACATATTTCTTCCAATGTAAGGCATATAAAAGCAATATAATATGCTGCTGCATATAAAGTGCAGTATTAATCACAGAAAACAATGTAGATAAGGGCAATTAAGATAATTGGAAACGGGCAGAGGCCAATTTTATTTTAATAGCGATAGACTTACTGTAAATCGTTAGGTCTGTGCAGAGATAAAGATGTGCGCCTGACATATTCGCGCGTATCCACTGCGCATGCTCCAAGATGGCGCCCACACCGGATATTAAGTCCGGTGGAACGCATCGAGCAGTAAATCACCACTGCGCATGCGCAGAGACGGAACTTGCGTTCCACCCCTAATGCGCATGCGCCAGCGGCGAAAAAAGCGTATAGTGAAACGAAAAGTCTTAGAAAGCATCATAATTATGGTTAAACATAGCCCTGATGCTATAATGGACTATACAATGCATCACCCAAGAAATTAGATGGGTTTTGTACCGCAGTGTCCACACATAGGAAAACTGAATGTAGGGAAAGAATGGCAATGCTATCAATAAAGAGTTAACCCCCTTATAGTGACATTACATAAACCAATATCGTTATAACTCAATATAATGTGACTGTAGTCATCATTAGGGCAGGTGAAGCTATTATGATGCAGAGAATATTATCATCCCAAACAGGGATATCAAATGTTCCCAAAAGAACCCCCATAACGGGGAGGGACGCATATTCCAAAATAAGTGATATGCGTTAAATATCAATGCACAGCCCACAATTATTAAAGACGACATTGGACATTTATTCAAGACACAAAGGAGGAGATACCAATATAAATTGCATTTTAATTATACAATCAGCATAAAGACATACTTAACACAATGCATCGCTATATTTTAAATTGACTATATTATTAGAACTCTGTTGGTATATATTCCAAACAGGACTTCATAGTCTCAGAAAAAAGGCCTCTGCTGCTTTCCAATACCTCTCAAATTACTTAACATGCAATTGGGTATCTAAAAAGTGTGAAAAATAAAAATAAAAAAACATATTAATATACAGTATTAGTGAATATAAAAACAAACATAAAATATGTATATTCAAAAAAAGGTCAAAATAGGACCTCAGATTAGCTGTACATCAAAGACACAAGATATACCTTCAAGAACGTCGACACGATCATATCCCTATATTTTTTTGGGGGGGACAAGTTAACCACCATTATCCTAAATATGCAGGCCACAAGAATATTCTATATTCAACCCCTTAGGAGACATAGTTTCCAATTTAAAAATCCACCCTAGCTCTTTTCTTTTGAGTACCAAACCTCTATCACCGCCACGTCTCAGCTGAGGCACCGAATCAATGATTCTGAATCTAAGCTGTGACAAGCTATGCTTTTTCTCAACAAAGTGTCTCGACACTGGTAGGTCCTGCCTCTTGGTATTAATGTTTGATTTATGATTTCTCATCCTGAGACGCACTTCTGTAGTAGTCTCACCGACATAGTGAAGACCACATGGGCAACTAAGCAAATAAATAACATAGGATGATTGACACGTAAAAATAACTCTTGATATTTATTATCTGACCAGTTTGTGGGTGGTTAAAAACGCCACCCTTAATCATATTGTCACAGATGTTACATCCAAGACATGGATAACAGCCATGTTTCGGGGGGGCCAAAAACATCTGACTTTTCCGATAAGACCCAATATCGGCCTTGACCACACTGTTTTTAATTGTTTTGCCTTTCCTATAGGCCATCATAGGCCCACCAATCTGTGAGCGTAATGAGGAGAAAGTGGAGATAAATGGTAACCGGACATTCTTGTTCTTAGCTAACTGTCCACTGAGGAGGTCCTGTCTGTCCAGCAGTTCAACCTTCCGTCTGTTAGAATCCAAGACATGACTCGGATAACCCAGATCAGAGAATTTTTTACACATTTGGTCGAGTCTTGAGGATAATTTATCCTCTTGACTCACCACCCTCTTGAATCTAATCAACTGGCTATATGGCAGTGATTTCAATATCGTTCTTGGATGTCCGCTAGTAAAGTGTAAGAGATTGTTTCTGTCCGTTTTTTTAGAGAACAGATCAGAAACCAATCTATTATCAGAATTAGAAATCCGAGTATCCAAAAATTCAATAGAACTTGTGGAAAATGACATGGTAAATAGAATTGTGGAATTCAAACCGTTAAGAAATGTTACAAAATCCTGTAATTGACTAGTTGAACCGGTCCAGATGAGGAAGACATGGTTTATGTATCGCCACCACCGCAGTACTTGACTGAAGTGGTGGGACACATAGACAAGGTCCTCCTCCATCCGCCGCATAAAAATGTTGGCATATGTGGGGGCCATATTAGACCCCATTGCCGTCCCTCTCTTCTGTAAATAGAATGTGTCTCCTACCAAAAAATTATTCTTCTCAAGAATAAATTCCAAAAATGATCGAACAAAGCCAATTTTGTGCTCAGAGAAGCCTGACTTCTCCAAATAAAAAAGTGAGGCATCAATGCCCTCCTGATGAGCAATTGAGGTATAAAGACTACCCACATCAAGGGTTACCAGAACCGACTGGTCAGGGATCGTTAGATCCTGGATCCTGACCAGGAAGTCCGAGGTGTCCCTGATGTGGGAGTCCGCACCAATGGCAAACTGGTTACAACAGAGAAAACAGCAGCATTCAGTCCCGGTAAAAGAAAAGCTTACGTATGTGAACGGGTGCCAGCAAGCAGTCCAGATCCAAGGACTGTATCGATATTCAAAAGAATTAAATCTTGCAGCACTCCAACAGAATAGATGAAAAACAGTTATTCACGCCAACGTATAAAGGTGCAACATTTCATTCCAACATTAGTACCCTTTTCAACCATATATACACACACACACACACACACACACACACACACACACACACTAACATAGAGACATGTATACACATATACTGGAACATATACACATACAAACACAGTCATATATACACACACATAGACTTATATACACAGAGACATACTGTACTGTACACATACAGTAAACACATACAAGCAGAGACATATACACACATACAAACAGACATATAGACACATAGACACTTACCATCTCTCCATGCTGGCAGGCTCACAGGCTTATTGTGGGTCAGACTGTGGGCGGAGCTTCCTCCTCTGCTCTTGCTCCTCAGCTCTTGTTTCTTCCATGTGTGTAACTAAGAGCTGGAGACAGGGCAGAGGCAGAGCCCAGTGGCGTCCCTACATGCTGGGAGGGTGCAGTGTCCTGTGCACTCGCACAGGTCGCACACCCCTAAGGCCGGCCCTGATCATAGTATGATATTTCTAACCAGACAAATATTAATATCAACTTGAATTAATAATTGCAATTTTGTGAAGAAGTGCAATATAAGCAATTTTGAGCACATAATCTAAAAATGTTGAAAAATAGACATTGTCTCACTGATATAATATGAGCTGCAAACCGGACGAGGGGAGATGAACTAAGCTAAAGCTAGCCCAGGTTATGGCACAAACTGGCATACATGTACGTTATGGGGGGAATTTATCAACCTTTCTACGCCAGTTATTTGGCATAGAAAAATTGCAAAAGGGCTAAAAAGTTGTTTACCGTGCAAGTTAAATAATGTAATAGTTTTATAGTTTGGAACTTTACAGATGCAGCAATATCAATTATGTGTAGATTTTTTTTTTTATTATTATTTTTTTTTCATAATAAAGCATTTTGTAAGGGGAAAAAGTGTTAATTTCCTATTTTTGGGAGAGATGTTTCATTTATTTATTAGTAACTTTATGAAACAATTTTTTACTTTTTTTAGTCCCACTTTTATAATATACTGCAATATTTCTGTATTGCAGTGTATTATGTCTGTCAGTGTAAAACCTCTGCCTCTGGCAGTGCTAATAGGAATTTACTGATGGTCTTTGTTATGCCCCCGGCTGCCAAGGAAACCATTAGCAGCCTGCGATCGTGTGGCGGAGGTGCCAATGGGGTGATAGGGGGAGTCTCCTTTTTCTGAAAACACTTATATGCCGCGATCGCTATTGGAGTTAACTCTGATTCCACCCATTATAGCAGGAGCCCGGCTGTCTCTAGACATTCTAGTGTTTCCCGTGCTGGTCTAATGTCGCAGCGCCGTGAAATGTGATGCTGTGGCATAAGCACCCTTAATGACAACCGTGAAGAGGAGTATGACCACCATGAAAATGTATATGGGCAGTCATTAGGGGTAATGACAGTAATAATAAGTGGGCCCCACTGTCGTTTAATATTGGTACGTATTTTAGGCTTTGTTCACCACGTGTGTAGTATGTATATGGCAGTAAAATCTTCTGATGCATATGCCTAATGTATTGCTCAGACATATGCAGTTGTAGGCTATACAAAAAACAAAGCATACCACATAGAATTTTTGTTGGATTCCTTTGTATCGAAAGGGTAGTTGACCACGTTTTTCAATACAGTAGAAAAAAGTATGCCAACGTAGACTGCCCAGATGTATGCCTAAAGTACACTTTTTTTTGTCATGTGTTAGGGCCATAGAAGTCTATAAATACATTTTAGGAGCATGTGTTGACTGTGTGAACAAAGCCTTACTTTCACTAGAAATATTTTTTTTCAAAAAAGTACACAATTAAATCCCTACCCTCATACTTCAAATCACCTTAAAGATCAATTTTACTATGAGTCAAAATTTCCATTGTACAATCTGAAGCTTGTTAACTCATGTGTTAGGTTTTTACCTGCAGCCAGACCCCCCCCCCCCCCCCCCACCTCCGCTTTCCGGGTCAGGTCTCACATTTAAAAAGTTTATGCAGGATAAAAATATAAAAGGTGAATGGAAAAATATACAATACAATGTTAATGAGCGCAAACTCAATGATCTTCAAATGTTAAAGGGAACCTGTCACGTCGAACATGCAGTTTAATCTGTTGGACAGCAGGTTATAGAGCAGGAGAATCTGAGAAGCTAAAATTGATATATAGCTCTGTTGGAAAAGATTCAGGATACCCCATATTTTATTGATATATATCCCTGCTAACTCTGGGCTTAAGTGTCCAGTGGGCGGTCCTGCTCAATGATTGGCAACTATTTCTGTGTTCACACTCATACAGGGAAGGCTGTCAATCAATAGCTGAGCCCGGCCACTGGACTCTCTAGCCCACATTGACATGGGATTTAAATCAATAAATTGCAGATTATCCTGAAACTTTTGCACAAAACTATATATCAATATGCTCCACTCCTGCTCTATAACATGCTGCCAGCAAATAGGACAGCATGTTAAACAGGACAGGTTCTCTTTCATAATGACTTACTGCTGAGAATATTCTATGTGATTTTGTTATTTTATTTGTGTACCCCTGAAACATGCGACACACTGCTATGCAGTGAATCCTTCCTTCACAGTCACTGACCACAGTAGAACTTAAGAGTATTAAAATTGTATCTTTTATTTGCTGAAGCATCCTTTTATATTTGCTTCAGTGGGTTTTATGTGCATGACACTGACACACTACATAAAAAAGGTCTTCAAGTGTAGTTATTACTTTAGTTTCACAAAATTTGTAAGAAGTAAAACACATTACAAAAATCTTCTGCTAAACCATTTCCTATTATATTATGCCTCACTTCTGATTTATCTGTTAAAAAAAAAAAGTGTTTGCGTAAAACACACTGGAAGTTACTAACTTTGCTGGAAAGTCTATATAGTTTACCTTCATCTATTCATGCACAAATTGATCTACATGAGGGAGAACATGAATGGTCCTTGCTAATGTTCCAATCTTGGGTCAATCATATTTATTTATTTTGTAGCTGGAATCACATGTACAGTTCATGAGTCACGTTTTTGGCAAAATGTCCAACATCCTAAGTAGAGATGAGCGAACTTTTCAAAAGTTCGGTTCGGCTAGTTCGCCGAATTTCACAAAAAAGTTCGATTCGGACCGAACTAGTTCGGACCGAACCTGTCACTTACGTGCGCCGAGCATGCTACTGTCTCGGGTGCTGATAGAGTTAATGGGCTGCACTAACTCTTTCAGCAACCTTCACAGTACATGCTCGGCGCGCGCAAAATACAATTTAAATGTAATAAAAAAATAAAAATTATACGTTCGTACTTACTTTCCTCCTGTCCGGCCTCCAGCGATGACGTTTCATCCCTTTCGCCGCTGCAGCCAATCACAGGCTGTAGTGGCGGTCACGCACGTCAGGATGACGCTTCATCCCACGTGACCGCCTCTGCAGCCAATCACAGGCTGCAGCGGCGACATGGATGAAACGTCATCGCTGGAGGCCGGACAGGAGGAAAGTAAGTATGAACGTATTATTATTTTTTTTGGCATGTATGTATGTATGTATGTTGTCATGTATGTATGTATATATGTGCATGTGTGTATGTATATTTGCATGTATATATTTGCATGTATGTTTGCATGAATGTATGTTTGCATGAATGTATGTTTGCATGTATGTTGTCATGTATGTATGTTGTCATGTATGTATGCATGTATGTTGTCATGTATGTATGTTGTCATGTATGTATGTTGTCATGTATGTATGTATGCATGTATGTTGTCATGTATGTTGTCATGTATGTATGTATGCATGTATGTTGTCGTGTATGTATGTTTGCATGTATGTATGTATGTATGTATGTTGTCATGTATGTATGTATATATGTGCATGTATGTTTGTATGTATATTTGCATGTATATATTTGCATGTATGTATGTTTGCATGTGTGTATGTTTGCATGTATGTTGGCATGTATGTATATATGTGCATGTATATTTGCATGTATATATTTGCATGTATGTTTGCATGAATGTATGTATGTATGTATGTTTGCATTTTATGTATGTTTGCATGTATGTATGTATGTATGTATGTTTGCATGTCGTCATGTATGTATGTTGTCATGTATGTATATATGTGCATGTTTGTATGTATATTTGCATGTATATATTTGCATGTATGTATGTATGTATGTTTGCATTAATGTATGTTTGCATGAATGTATATTTGCATGTATGTATGTTGTCATGTATGTATGTTGTCATGTATGTATACATGTTTGTATGTATGTATGTTTGCATGTATGTATGTATGTTGTCATGCATGTTTGCATGTTTTTATTTTTGCATGTATGTTTATATATATATATATATATATGTGCATGTATGTAATTATGTTTGCATGTATATTTGTGCATGCTTGTATATATGTATGTATCTTTGCATGTTTGTATGTATGGTTTCATGTGTGTGTGTGTGTGTGTGTATGCATGTATGTATGTATGTATGATAGTTTGCATGTATGTATGTGTGTATGTATGTATGTATGTTTGTTTGTATATATGTCTGTATGGCCATGTATGATACTGTCTGCTGGCGCCCTGTATGTAAGTCAACCTCGTGGCAGGCTTCTATACATGGTATAACAGTCAGTATCACACATTAAACTGAATCTAAGCCTACGACATGTTTTATTTCATTATTTTTTTTTTACAGGTTTGGTGTTTGGACTACGTCGGTTTCGAGGACTACTTCGATGACAGTTTTTTTTTCTACAATAAAATGGTTAATGAGGGTTGTGTTGGGGGTGCTTTATTTCAATAAAATATTTTATCTATATCTTTGTCTTTTTCTTTTCAAATTTTATTACTACCACTTTAGTAATGGCCGCTGTCTGAGTGACAACATCCATTACTAAGGGGAGGCTTAGTGTTAGCCGGTGCAGAGGCTAACACTAACCACCATTATTACCCCGGTACCCACCACCCACCACCACCAGGGGTGCCGGGAAGAGCCAGGTACGATCCAGTACCCGACCATCTGTTGTGATGGTCGGGCTCTGGGGCGGCCGCAGGCTGGTATTATGAGGCTGGGAAGGGCCAAAAACAGTGGACCTTCCCACCCTTGTAATGCTAGGCTGCTGCTGCTGTGTTGTATCTGGCTGGTTATAAAAGTGGGGGGGACCCCACGTCATTTTTTTTTTATTATTTATTTATCTTATTTTTTTTTTTAAAAAGACATGGGGTTCCACCCAATTTATCATAACCAGCCACATACAACACAGTGTTATTAGCCTGGGAATGGACAAAACCAGGGGCCCTTCCCACCCATGTAATGCCAGACTGCTGCGGCCTTGTATATGGCTGGTTATTAAAAATGTCGGGGACCCAACGTCTATTGTTAAATTTGTTAAATTCCAAAAAAAAACGACGTGGGGTCCCCCCCATTTTTATAACCAGCCCGATACAACACAGCAGCAGCAGCCTAGCATTACAAGGGTGGGAAGGTCCACTGTTTTTGGCCCTTCCCAGCCTCATAATACCAGCCTACGGCCGCCCCAGTACCCGACCATCACAACAGATGGTCGGGTACTGGATCGTACCAAGCTCTTCACGGCACCCCTGGTGGTGGTGGGTACCGGGGTAATAATGGGTGGTTAGTGCTAGCCTCTGCACCGGCTAACACTAAGTACCGCCTTAATAATGGATGCTGTCAATCAGTCAACTGCCATTATCTAGGCACTAATAAAGTTTTAAAAAAAACACAAAGACAATTCTTTTTTATTGAAATAAGAAATCCCCAACAAAACCCTCGTTAACCATTTTATTAAAATTTGAAAAAAACGTAGATCTACGCAGTAGTCCAACGAATCGAAGATGTAGTCCAATCGGTACATCAAAATCTGCAACAACATAAAAAAACAGTTATCAATGTGAACAATAACAATACTTCTACTCACCTACACACATATATACACGCACACACACACAAACAACCATACACAAACACACACATATACACAAACACACACATATAAACAAACACACCCATATATACACAAACACACACACATAAACACACACCCATATACACAAACACACACATATATAAACACGCACACAAACATCTACACACAAACATATATACAAATACACCCATATATATACACAAACACACCCATATATACACAAACACACACATAAACACACCCATATACACAAACACACACATATACAAAAACACACACAAACATTACACACAAACATATACACATACACCCATATATACACACACATATATATACACAAACACACCCATATATACACAAACACACATAAACACAAACACACATATAAAAGCAAAAACAGACAAAGACACATACCCAAACACACACACTGTTTCTTTTAAATGCTGCTGGGGAACACGCTCGATCCACTATATAAGGCTGCGCTATAGTACAGCATTTAAAAGAAACAGGATCCTGACCTGTCCATAGAGTTTAAGGCAGCACAGAGTATTTCAGGAGATGAGCGTGCAGATTCAGTGCTGCTGTGAACTCTGCTCTTACCATTACGTAGCTCTCAGTCTGTTACCACTCCTGTCCTCAAGAACACCTTCACATGATTGGCAAGTCACCACGTAATGGTAAGAGCAGAGTTCACAGCAGCACAGAGTATTTCAGGAGATGACCGTGCGGATCTTGTGCGGGGTGGTGACTTGCCAATCATGTGAAGGTGTTATTGAGGACAGGAGTGGAGGAGAGGTAACAGACTGAGAGCTACGTAATGGTAAGAGCAGAGTTCACAGCAGCACTGAATCTGCACGCTCATCTCCTGAAATACTCTGTGCTGCCTTAAACTCTGTGGACAGGTCAGGATCCTGTTTCTTTTAAATGCTGCACTGTAGCGCAGCCTTATATAGTGGATCGAGCAGGTTCCCTAGCAGCATTTAAAAGAAACAGGATCCTGACCTGTCCACAGAGTTTAAGGCAGCACAGAGTATTTCAGGAGAGGAGCACGGCCGGCCACAGGCAGCCGGTCGTTTTTCCAAGCCGTGCTCCCATTATGCACACGACCGTAAAAAAACCCGTTATTGCGGGTCGTAATTACGACCCGCAATAACGGGCTCATAGACTTCTGTTACCCACGGGTACCTTCCCGTTTTCTCACGGGAAGGTGCCCGTGCCGTTAAAAAAATAGAACATGTTCTATTTTTCTATTTTACGGGCCGTGCTGCTATAAAATTTAGGGTATGTTCACACGACAGCGTCCGTAACGGCTGAAATTACGGGGATGTTTCCGCCTGAAAACATCCCCGTAATTTCAGCCGTAACGGCATGTGCAGGCGCTTGAACGCGGCGTCGATTACGGACATAATTGGCGCTGCTATTCATTGGAGTCAATGAATAACGGCTCCAATTACGGCCAAAGAAGTGACAGGTCACTTCTTTGACGCGGGCGTCTATTTACGCGCCGTCATTTGACAGCGGCGCGTAAATATACGCCTCGTGTGAACAGACAAACGTCTGCCCATTGCTTTCAATGGGCAGATGTTTGTCAGCGCTATTTTCGGGCGTAATTCGGGGCAAAAAATCCCGAATTACATCCGTAATTAGTGCGTGTGAACACAGGGTATGTTCACACTCACTAATTACGGACGTAATTCGGGCATTTTTGCCCCGAATTACGGCCAAAAATAGCGCCTCGATAGCGCTGACAAACATCTGCCCATTGAAAGCAATGGGCAGACGTTTGTCTGTTCACACGAGGCGTAATTTACGTGCCGCTGTCAAATGATGGCGCGTAAATAGACGCACGCGTCAAAGAAGTGACCTGTCACTTCTTTGGCCGTAATTGGAGCCGTTATTCATTGACTCCAATGAATAGCAGCGCCAATTACGTCCGTAATGGACGCGGCGTTCAAGCGCATGCATATGCCGTAACGGCTGAAATTACGGGGATGTTTTCAGGCGGAAACATCCCCGTAATTTCAGCCGTAACGGACGCTGTCGTGTGAACATACCCTTATAATGACAGCACGGCTCGTAAAAGCGGCCGGCTGCCCGTGGCCGGCCGTGCTCGTAATTACGAGTCATAATTACGAGCACGACCCGTAAAATAAAAAAATAGAACATGTTCTATCTTTTTAACGGCACGGGGACCTTCCCGTGAGAAAACGGGAAGGTACCCGTGGCTAACAGAAGTCTATGGGCCCGCTCTTTCGGGTCGTAATTACGACCCTTAATAACGGGTGTTTTTACGGTCGTGTGCATGAGGCCCCGTAATGACGGGTGGCTACATGTGTGCACCCGTCATTACGGCAGCGTTGCTAGGCGACGTCAGTAAATAGTCACTCTTCAGGGTGCTGAAAGAGTTAACTGATCGGCAGTAACTGTTTCAGCACCCTGGACAGTGACTACCGATCACAATATAGAGTACCTGTAAAAAAAAAAAGACGTTCATACTTACCGGGAACTCCATGCTTCCTCCAGTCCGGTCTCCTGGCCGTTGCCTTGGTGACGCGTCCCTCGCGACATCCGGCCCGACATTCCTTGATGACGATGCAGCCCATGTGAGCGCTGCAGCCAATCACGGGCTGCAGAGGCCTCTGCAGCCAATCACGGGCTGCAGAGACCTCTGCAGCCAATCACAGGCTGCAGAGGCCGCTGCAGCCAATCACAGGCTGCCGCGTCAGAAAAGAAGGTCGGACTGGAGGAAGAAGAGGGACTCGTCCGCAAGACAACGACCAGGTACGTATGAAATGCTTTTTATTTTATTTTTAATCAGCAGCCTCTTTTCTCTATCAGTGATTGATAGAGACAAGTGGCTGCCGATTTGTATAATATTTTTGACCGGGTTCGGTCAAAACGGGTTCGGCCGAACCCGGTGAAGTTCGGATTCGCTGCGAACCGAACTTTTCCGGAAGTTCAGACCGAAACCGGGTTCGGTTGTCCCGGTTCGCTCATCTCTAATCCTAAGAATAAGTCAGGAGAATGAGATGCTGTGTTCCCCATTTTGTAATTCAAAATGACTAGCGGCACCTGCATAGAGGTGTCTATGAGCGTTATAATACAGCTATGACCCGCACCTATCAGACATTTATGGAATATCCTGTGGATATGCTATAAATGTCTTTAGTCAAGATACTCCTTTAACATATGGGTGTCACATTTCCTAACGTAGGACAACAAATTGTAATGAGGATAATGGCGAATAGCAACAGTAATATAGGAACCATTCTGTAACAGCAAAAACAGAGAGAAAAAAGCCTTTATAATAATTCCGTTAGGCCTCGTGCACACTTTCGAGACATTTTTCACGGCTGTTTGTGACAAATCCGTGTGCCCGTTTTAGCGGCCGTGTTCACTCCCGTGTGCACTCTGTGTTTCCGTTTCCGTGCGCCGAGCATGGTACTGTCCAGGGTGCTGAAAGAGTTAATGGGCTGCACTGATCGACGGTAACTCTTTCAGCACCCTGGACAGTACAATGCTCGGCGCTCGGAAAATCCAATTTTAATGTAATCATTTTTTTTTTTTAATAAATTTCATACTTACTTTCTTCCTGTCCGGCCTCCAGCTATGACGTTTTATCCATGTCGCCGCTGCAGCCAATCACAGGCTGTAGTGGCGGTCACGCAAGTCGGGATGACGTCAGAAGGCCGGCCTCCAGGGATGACGCTTCATCCCACGTGACCGCCTCTGCAGCCAATTACAGGCTGCCTTGTCAGACTGGAAGGTCGGATTGGAGGAAGAAGAGGGACTCGTCACCAAGACAATGACCGGGTACGTATGAACTGATTTTTATTTTATTTTTAATCAACAGCCTCTTTTCTCTATCAGTGATTGATAGAGACAAACGGCTCCATCACACACGGACGGCACACTGATGCCTTCCGTGTGCCTTCAGTTTTTTGACGGCCCCATTGACTTGCATGGGCCTCACGGTCACGGAATCTCGGAACAAAGTAGGACATGCTCTACTTTGGATCGGAACGGAGCAACGGACCGTCAAAAAAACTGAAGTGTGCATGGCCCCATTAAAATGAATGGGTCAGTGTGCTAGCCGTCAGAAAAACGGCTAGCACCCTGAAAGAAAAAACTGAAGTGGGCATGGGGCCTTAGAGAAAGCATACCAGCTTTGTGATAGCTGAGGTTTCAATCAAGTTTTTCCTTTAAATAGGTTTTCCCTAAATCCAGTTTAAAAAAAAATCTAATTAATAAAGCAGTCTCAGATGAGTAATGGCATGACCTGACTGCTGCCAAGCTGTTTTTCTCACTTTTCTTCTGTCAACAATGGACCAATCCACGTAGTAAGCCTTTCACTACCTCTTACTGCAGTGTCTTACATTTTTTTTTATAAAACATAAATTTAAGTGGAATACCTCTAACTTGTTTGATGTTCAAAAGGTTCCAGATGTGCCTATAAGGAGAACACAATGCTGTGTTCTCAATTTCTTAATTCAAGGTGAACAGCTATGTATGCAATGAATGTCTTTAGTCAGAATAGTCCTATAAACGGTAACTAAACTTTCAAAAAACTTTTGACATGTCATAGTGATATGTCAGAGGTCTTGATCGGTGGGGGTCTGAGCACTGGGATCCCCACCGATCGCTAAAATGAGCAGCAGAAGCACT
The DNA here is from genome assembly GCF_050947455.1 of Rhinoderma darwinii. Lineage (NCBI taxonomy): Eukaryota > Metazoa > Chordata > Amphibia > Anura > Rhinodermatidae > Rhinoderma > Rhinoderma darwinii. The sequence goes on along the minus strand of NC_134691.1, from coordinate 192,849,663 downwards.
CGGGTGAACGCTTTGCTGCTTCGCTTTTGATCGGCTTTCATGTAAAGCCAAGTGAGCCGTGAATGGGCTCATTGACTTTCTATTGAGCCCGTACACTGCTCACTTTTCTTTCCGAGTAAAGTTGACCCGTGGGAGACTCAGTGCTCAAGACCACCACTGATCAAAACTTCTGACATGTCACTATGATATTTCAAAAGTTTTTTGAAAGTTTTGTTACCCTTTAACATATGAATGTCATATTTCCACATTTACGCCACTGGAATGCTGCCATTGAGAACTAAATTGAGAACATTGAGAACTAGTGCCATAAATGTACGGGACAGTAAATGTGCGAGCACAGCAGCTGTGCCTTTGGCATCACCCTCCAGATGGATGACCGTGAATTCAGAGGTATTTCAATGTATTATTTGTTCAAAGTAAAAATCAAAAGCAAAGTCCCATAGTGGAAAATAAAAAGTTAATATGGTTGAATAAAGTTGTAAAAGCAAGACAGACAAAATAAACAGAGCATTTATTTAATAAAAGTGATCAAACATAAAAAAAACCTATATAGAATCAGTATCACAGAATAAAGACAACGACAACACATTAGCTATACTGCATGGTAAACAACGTAAAATAATTATTAAAAAAATATATGAAAAAAACAATGGCAGATTTGCTGTTTTATTTTCGATACCCCCAAAAAATGTTTGATAAAAGTTAAGCGTTAAAGATATATATAGCCCAAAATGGTGAAATTAAATAATTCAACTCTTCCCTCACAAAAAAAACATATGTATGGCTGTTTAGTTTAATATTAATTTTTTTTATCATGTTATTTTTAAATTTACATAGTTTGATTTTAGGGCAATTATTACAGTTTTTTTGACTTTTTTTTTGTCTATAATGCCCCAGAGGCATACTAATTTAAGCATGCACAATCAATATTTGGGACCATTGACCTAATTTCTCCTGGGACCTTCTGAAATTATTGACTGACTTATTGATTGACTAAGTGATTGATGTAATAAGACAGATAACACAATTATATTTAATATGGCCACAAATGACATAATTTGCATCATTATTTAATTGGCTTGACCTGTATATGTTTCCTGTCTCTTCCGACCATGCTATTGCATAATATTAGTAATGATCTAATCCCGTAATATGAGGAAAATGGAAGTACTGTATAAGTTGTTTGGATAACCTGGACAGTTATCTGTACTTCTAATTGTCATAAAACATAACATGATTGCACCAATATGTTGTATAATAGCCAATTTCCTATATAGAAATTATATTCAAAACATTGATATGTTCAGGTATAATTTTGTAGCCATTAATAAGTCAAGTTATGCAATGTAGATTCACAAGTTCAGTATAAGTACGCTTTGAATCTCCTTGATTTAATAGTCCCTATTGCCTGTAGTGAGTTGCACTAACAATAATATAAATATAGATTAATTGGCATTAGAGCAGGAGATTTGTGAAGATTTACACAGACTGTAGCATGGAAACCAGGAGAAATAGTCACCTGTGTCATCAAAGTTTAAACAAGTACATAGCAGACTTACTGGAAATGGGAGGTACACTTTAGAAAGAATCTGCCAATGCAATAGGCTTCCACAGTTTAATGGGTTGACCCACTATTAAATAATATAGTTATTGTATAGACCATAAAAAATTAACAATATTTACTATTTCCATGCTGTAAAAAAACGATCAAGTGAAAAGTTACGATTTACTAACATAGTATGACTCCACCTGGTGTTCAAAGTCTATATAAATGTACACGTCCACCTAATGAGCAGAGCGCTGCTGGACATGCATGCGCCGTCACTTTCCCAACAGCAAGTTCTCTGCAAAGTGATCCTCTGTACATTGCAAAGCAGCCAATAGAAATAGTGTTCTGTCCTGCTTGTCAGGGAAGGAGCAGAGACTGTAGAGTAGCATGGCAGTATAGGTGAGGAGACTTGTCCTTCTCAGCTTGTTAGAACTGTAAAGCTCAGCATCCCGACAGCAGATATGAACCCTGCACATGCTCACTCAACCTTTATTGTTTTGTTTTTTTTTTCATTATATTTTCATTCATTTCTAAGATAGTACACACATAATATATATTCACTATTCTGAATCCCACATTACCTATCTGCAGTGAAAAAACAGTACGGAGAGACTTTATTGTCAGCTGCTAAAGGGGGAAGAAAACTAAAACTGCCCTAGCTTGCACCAAAAGGGAAAAAGAGAAGCAAAACAAAGTATATGCTAGAAACATTGAAAATTAATATGAGATACCTATTAACAGGATTTCTGGGATGAAAGTAAATAATTCATGAGATATTTAAGGATGAGATATTTTAAATCCAGGTCTGAAGGGTTACCACAACTAACGGCAAAACAAATCTTGTTCTATTAGTCCATTCATCTTGTACAAAGAATACATTGTGCTTATGAGTCTGGGATATTTCTAAGGAGAGTGTTGCCTCTTCCTCACTGTCACACAAATATTAAGATGCATCGAGAGGTGGGAGTCGCCTTTTTCTTGTAAATATGGTAGACTCATAAGCATACAGTATGTATTATAAGCAGGTGTAGGATTATTAGACAAACAGCACACTAATTATTTTTGTATCGTTTTTCAAAGTACCCCTTCGGACCTGGACTTATAAATGCTAACCTTTACTAGAGCAGCATATAATACTGATAGATCTGTTTGTACAATACACTGCTAGTTATAGTCTTCAAATCAGGTAACATTACGTGTTTGTTTGTTTGTTTGTTTGTTTGTTTGTTTGTTTGTTTGTTTGTTTGTTTGTTTGTTTGTTACAAAGCCAATTATTTGGAAATCTAGTGTTTGTCCATGTGATCCTCTTTATTCTTAAAAATAAAATAAACTGTTTAATCGAGCCTTAAAATTACCGGTTAGGGTAATATTAACAACTAAACAAAATATAAAAGCACTTAAATTGGACATGAAGATAACATAGCTGTCGTCCAACAGCTATCTCCTTCAACCTCTCTATAAACATGCATACCCTATTTAGCAGTGCCTACATGTTTATTTCAATGGGAACAGGGAGACAAGCTGCTGCCAAACACTTCTCATAAAGGCCTATCCCCGGTTGAGAAAAGGATCAGTCATTCAACATGCCCGATCCTTGTATTTAACATTTGTAAGCAGTGCACACTCAGGCTGACTCTATACATATTAGTTTTTCAGTGGATCCCACAGAAATGGTCAGGATCCGCTGACAGTAATCGAATGTGCATGGGCAGCTTTAGTGTGTTCTTAGCAGAGAGAACAGCAACACTTTTGTAGCCATTATTTTATCACTTTTGTCCCTAGTCGGCATGCCAGTTTACATTCACAGATTGACTAACTGCATATTTAACTTCAGTTCAGGAAATAACAAATTATCTCTGTAGCATAGAAAATTTGGTCGTTTTATTGACCCTTGTGAAAATGAAATAATTAGCAGACTATGATAAATGTAGTGTGATAACTGATTGCAAGGTATCACAGCTTGTAAAGATCTAATTTTACTTTGCAAATTGATTTTAAAAACAAATGACCCATTTTTATTTAATGACAGTTGAAAAGTGGTATTTAAAAACACTCAATTAACAGCGGCTTTAGCATTGTTCAATATAATGGACAGTACAGGAAACATGCTGCTCATTTCAATGAGGATGGGTTTCAAGCTTCTTCCCCTAGAGAAAATGAAGTGTGAAGCTGTCTATTCGAGGTTTTCTTCCAATCATAGATCCATGGAAGTTTGTGCTCATTACTGTGTGATATAAAAGGAACAAAGGATGAACGTTCAACAATCAGCCACACAATCCAAACTTCTTCAAACTCTGTTTACAATGAATTGTGCTTGATTAAAAACAAATATTGAAATAATTAAAAAATAATTCCCTGCACAGTGCTTAAGTGACTGTAGCTTACCAGCCTTGACTCAAGACCCATTTTTACATGGTTTTTGACGAAACCAAAGAAGCAATTTCACCCTCCTTCAGAACATTATGCAAATCTGGTCATTAGTATGTACTGTCAAGTATTGTGTTACTAGAGTGATTTGCTTAAATTGTTTAGGCTCTATCCAAATTACAAAACTGATTTGAAAATCTACATGTACAATGGCTGATTGTACACAACTCAAGGAACAGAACAATAAATATTGAAAGATATTTAATTAATTGACATATGTGATTGAGTAATTTAAACTGCATAATTCAATCATTCTATGAGAAAGACACCCAATAAAATAAAAGAATATTAAAAAAACTGACTATTGTAATATTTATGCTACTAATAAAAGGGATAAAATGTCCTTAATGCCGACCATATATTGTCCCGCTACTAGCAAAATTTACTCTAGGTTTTGTCTGTCACAGGGACTTTTGGTGAGGTTCCGACATAGCAGAAGCAAAAAGATATAATGCATTTGCCAAGATTTTTACCGATAATTTGCTAAAACTGTGATAAGATCCAAAGCAAAGAGAGGCTTTTACTTAAGAAACTAAATCCCAGTTTTGTAAAAATTAACATAATAATAATTATATATTTGTATATGTGACTCATGGCCCCTGCGCTCCAACGACACATTGCTTGCTCTTCCCAAAGTGTTGTAGCAGCACAGGGCAATGGCATAGGGCCAGCCAAGAGGTGTTGAGTCACTTTAGCAATGTGTAAGTCTCTCTCAGTCCACAACAAATCCCTTTTCCTTCTGACCTATGATATGCCATGGCAGTGCAATTTTAATGACTATAAGCCCAAGAGTGTACCTGAATGCAGGTCTCTGGCTAGCGTGAGTCAGAAGTTGACTGATGGCTCAAGTGTGGTAATGCAGACTAGCAAAGCGGAAGGGGTACAGACTTCAGTGACTATTCAAACTTGTTGGATATGGAGTTGTGCCCCAGCATAGAAGTTAGGCAGCTGGCAAGGAGGCTGAATGACAAAGACCTTTTGTCAGGGATCACACTTGACCCGCAGTGCCACTTTGTCCGCTCGATGAAGCTTTTGACAACTCTGCTGACCACGGCCTTGATAACTCTGGATCTGTGGCGTGGCCTGCCCAGGATTCTGCACTGCTGAGACACAATATCGAGGCCTGGCCACAGAAGATGATGTCAGAGGATGGAAACCTCCTGGAATTCCTTGCTTGTTCCAAAACCCTGGTGGTAAGTTTCCTGGCAGTTTTCCTGTTGTTCCCTATGATTTTCTGTGTTTGACCTGGCTTGCCTTTACTTCGCTTGATCTGATAATCCGTGTACCGACTTCTGACCTGATCCTGCTGTTGCCTACTGATACTGTTTTTTGGACCTGATTCGGACCCATTTGATCACGATATTGTCTATACCCGTCATGTGCAGCACCAACAACCTATTGGGGACTATCCTGGGCACCGCAACCTAAGAATTCTACTGGCAATGTCCATACTTGCAGGGTTTAAGGGTGAAAAACATGGAATTTTTTAGACTTCAAATTAGTCTGTGCCAACTCAACAACGGTTCCTGTAATTTTTCCTCATTGCCTGCTGCCAAACTTCTCCTGCGCTACAGTCAACTCAACTTTTGACTACTTTGTATAGTGCCACTGGAGCCTATTCCTATTCTGCTGTGCTACTCACCGTCACAGCTCCCAAGCCATTTCCCTAGATCTGACCTACACTAGCCAGGCAAAGCATTACAGCGATACTGATTTGGCACGAGCTAACCCGGTGTGTGGAGCCTAAAGAATCACCTCTTCAGCGCCCTTAACCCTCTTCAAGAAGGTGTTGACTTTAGTGGTAGGATTTCCAGGTCACCGTACCTAGGATAGTCCCCAATAGATGTTTGGGTCAGTTTCATGGTCAAACGGATTTGGGTCAGTAACAGGCAGGCAATAGCAGGTCCAGAAATCAGTAGGAGGAGACAAGGTCAGAGTCAGACCATAGGTCAGTACACCAATTACCAGATCAAGCAGAGCCAAAACAAAGTCGGGTCAAACACAGGGAACAACAGGAAAAATGTCAAGAAACTCACCACCAGCAGGGCTGAGAATCAAGCCAATAAAATCCAGGAGTAGTTCCACTTTAAGGTCTCCAGCATATGATGTCACACACCGCGACCTGGCTTTGAACCTGCGACTGAGCCACACAAAGCACAGACCCTTGGCAACGGGATGAAGTCAGTCAGATGAAGTATTGTGGCAGGTTGGGTCTGATCAAGACATTGTCCCCTCCTCCAGAACTGCAGACTGGATGTACCTTGATGAGAAGCATGAAACTCCTTGATCAGTCCTGTAAGAGGTTCCAATGAATATTCTTCTGATCCAAGCCCTTTCCAGGCAATTAAATATTGTAAGCCCCCAAGTTATCTTATGCAGTCTAAAATATGTTTTACTTCATGCTTTTTCTAGTTATTTATTATCTTTGGTCTAGGAGCAAGAGAATCGTTGGCCTAGCTAGAACTTGTAATGAAAGGTTTTAGCAATGTGACACGTGTAATACAGGGTGATTGGAAAATCATGAAGTTAACTGAAGCTTAAAGCTGAATGGATTGATTTGTTTGATTATATTGTATGGTCCAATAAATCTTGGTGCTAATATCTTGGGCACAGTGGAAAAATGAAGGTTGATAGCGGATAGCAACACTTTATCGCCAATTTTAAACATAAAGGGGTTATCCCACGAAGAATATGTTTATTCAATTAAAGTACCAAATTGTAAAAAAATTCTAAATTTGAAGTCAATCAATAATATGTTTCACTAAAGAGTTATTACATTTACTTACAGAGTATGGTACCACCTGGTGTTGACAATGTGCATGTCCACCTTGTTATGCCCATGGCCATGGGCCATCAGGCTCACTCACCTCTTCCGCTTCTCCCGGCCAGGTCCCGTAGGGTGCGTACACACGATCGTGCCCGCTCTTAAAGGGCCAGCGCGCACACCTGAAATTAGTACAAAATTAGTCCATGAGCACCCTGGACTATAAGAGGGGCCCAGCCCCTCCCTGCCTTGACTGAGCCTTGTTGTCGTTACCCTAGTCTGTCTATGCAAATGGCCTCCTAAGTGTTTTCCAGTTCCCAGTGTTTCCCATTCCTGCTACCTGTAACCTGTATCCCGTGCTATCTTGGTCAAGTGCCGCGCTGAGCTGAAGTCGTGCTGTACTGAGTACCATTCCTGTCCTGCTACACCACGCCTGGCGCCTGCCTGCTGCCTAGTCCCAGATGAGCCTGTCTTGCTGCTGTCTGAGCTACCACAGGTACACTATACAAACTGTAGACTGTGACCTCTGTCCTCTTGGCCAGCTGCCATACCGTCAAGGCGGTATGGCCCAGTGGGTCCACATACCCAACGTGACACACCTACTGAGCTAATTGCTGATGGACACATGTCCAGTCTCGCTCCCCACTGCCAGATTCGCTGCATAGCAGCCAAAAACAAGCTTTCTGCTTGTCTGGGAAGGACAGGGCCTCTGTAGTAACATGGCAATATACACTATATGGACCCAAGTATTAAAAAACCTACACATTACACCTACAGGAGCTTTTATGACATGCCATTGTTAATCCATAGGCATTAATATGGAGTTGGTCCCCCTTTGCAGCTAAAACCGCTTCCACTCTTCTGGGAAGGCTTTCTACAAAATTTTCAAGTGGGTCTGTGGTAATTTTTGCTCATTTATCCAGAAGAGCATTTTTGAGGTCAGACACTGATGTTGGATGAGGGGGCCTGGATTGCAATCTCCATTCTAGTTCATCCCAAAGGTGTTTATTGGGGTTGACTGTGGCCAGTCAAGTTCTCGCACACCAAACTCCTCTAACCATGTTTTTAGGAACCTTGCTTTGTGCAGTGGGGCACAGTCATGCTGGAACAGAAAAGGGTCTTCCCCAAACTGTTATCACAAAGTTGGAAGCATACAATCATTAGAAATGTCTTGGTATGCTGAAGCATTAAGAGTTACCTTCAGTAAAACTAAGGGGCCTAGGCAAACCCCTAAAAAAACAACTCCTTATCATTAACCCTCCTCCAACAACCTTTACAGTTGGCACAATGCAGTCAAGCAGGTAATGTCCACCTGGTATTCACCAAATTTAGACTCGTCCATCAAACTCCTGGATAGAGAAGTGTAAATCATCACTCCGTAACAGTTTACAATAATACCAGCAAACTGTCTTGTTGCAACGTTGACATCCTATTACAGTATTACGCTTAAATTCAATGACCCATTTTTTCACAAATGTTTGTAAAGGCAGACTGCATGGTTAGGTGCTTGATTTTATACACCTGTGTCAATGGGACTGAATGAAACAACTGAATTCAATGATTAAAGCGACCCCACTACCGTGGATCCGCTGCGTGAGCAGTTCTGGCCAACCCGAGAACAAATGAGTGTTTCAGACACAGTCTGTCAAGCGCTGTGGTTTATTTGTAAAAAACACAGAGGGGACCCCAAAGCGGCAGATCCACTGCAGAGGGGGGCAACCAGAGGGCAACAGGTAATATAACTCCATATACCCCATTACATTTATAATTGTGTCCTGAGGCCGGAGGGTTGCTTTAACCCCTTAAAGACAAGACAAATTTGAGTTTTTTCATTTTCATTTCTTCCTCCCCGCCTTCCAGAAGCCAATAACTTTTCTATTTCTTCGTCGACTTAGCAATATGAGGGCTTGTTTTTTGTGGGACAAGTTGTAGTTTTTCATGGCACCATTTATTGTACCGCATAATGTACTGGGAAGGTGGGAAAAAAATGTATGGGGTGAAATGGGCAAAAAATAGCAATTACACCGTGTTTGGGGTGTGTTTTTACGGCATTTAAGGTGTTAAACGGGCGGAATCAAAGTGATCTTCGATTTCGCCCGTTGCAGTGAGGTGTCGGCTGTATAACACAGCCGTCATACCCTGAGTATGGAGTGCGCTCAGCCCATAAGCCTGCTCAATACTTCCCCTTAACGGCTGTCGCCTACTAGTACGTGACATGTCGTTAAGGGGATAAGAGATGTGTCCCAATACTTTTGTCCATAGAATGCAGCTTAGAAGACTACTTCTTCATGTTATGATTAAAAACTGGATTATAAAGTATGAAAATACTTTTTTGTCAGCTGCCAGAGGGGGAAGGAGACTGATTCTACTCTGTGCCCCTCCCCAGTAGCATGGATTAGCAGCAGCACCAAAGAGGACACAGGGAAGCAAAAGATGATGAAAGAGGTTTTTTTTTAATGCTAGTAACACTGCAAATGACTATAAAACAGATATTAACAGCATTTCAGGACTTTTTGTAGTAAAATCATTCATGGGATAACCTTTTTAAGAGAATCTTGTCTTCTCTGGTCTACATGGATCTTTTGATGTTCCAGTGCTTGCTTGAGGAACTGTTGGAGCCAGATGATGTTTTCCCAAAGAAGTTCTAATTTATCCTGGACAGCTGATACAATTTCTCATGGAAGGGCTATGGTTATCCACGAGTTAAAGCAGTAGTAATGCCACATGCACACGTAATTACGTAATTACGGTCTGCAATTACGGACCTATTTACTCCTATTAACCACGGACACCTTCCAGTTTATTTACAGAAAGGTGTCCGGGCCGTAGAAGTGTACCGCAAAAGATAGGACATGTCCTATCTTTTGTGTTTTACGAGCCATGATCCTATACTTTGTATGGGAGCACGGGCAGAGAATGCAAGCGGCTGTCCACGGCCATCGGCGGACGGCCGTGCCCGCAATCACGGCCCGTGATTACGAGCATGGCCATGTGCATGGGGCCTAAGCGAAAAAAGGAGTCTGATTAATGCGTGAATGGAAAGAATTGTTCTAAACTCTGCAAAGGGCAAAACAGACAGGTACTTATGAGGGGAAACCTAGGCAAAGCAACGGAGGTATTGTCCCAAAGATTGATTTCTTTTTTCCATTTGTCTGTTGGTTTGTTGATGGAATTTGATGGACAGATACAATTTAATCCCCAGAGATTGGCAGTACCAAACTGTAAACTGTACCCTAAAATCTGTGATTATCTCCACTGGAACCCCATATATCTTTACAATTTCTCTGATAATTTGTTTCAGAGGATAGGGGGTTCTTTAAAGGAATTAAGGGAACCATCTTTGTAAATCAATCAACAACTATAAAAATGACTGAATTATCTTGAAAAGCTGGTTGATCAGTGATTACTTGCAACAAAATTTAACTCTAGGGCTTAGAAGGGACTAGAAGAGAATGGAGAATCCTTATAAGTCTTGTATTGGAGATCTTGATTTGGGTACAGACTGGATAAGACCTAATAAATGACCAACAATCCAAGCTTAAGTAAGGCCACCAAAAGATTCTACTAATTAAATCCATTTTTTTTTCTTATTTCTCCATTGCCACCAAGAAGAAGAATTATGCATCTTGAAGATTACAGTACAGAACTGTTAGTGTGCACATTTGCCGTACATGTATGGTGAATGTCGCTAAGAGTTTTATTGTCTACAGCATATGACCTTTAGCACTGCGGCCGGACCTCTATTCTGCAACTGAATTGCACAAGGCATAGAGTACGGAGCTGTGGCGTTTCTCTTGCTATGGGACAACACAGCTTTGGAAAAGCCCACAAGCGCATTGAAGGGCAAATGAGGCACTGTGGGAGGATGTACTAAATCGCGAATCCCTACTACAATGCTTTATTTTTTGCGCACCTACATGAGGTTATTAGGACCCTCTTTAATCCCTGGCTGTAGTTTTCTTCCATAAGTGTCTTTAGTCTTCTGCCATCCTCTAGCCGGTCTTTTATTATATCATCTGTCCATTTGGTATCTTGACCAGTGCTTACGGCTCTGGTTCCTGATTTTCGTCTCATCCATATTTTTGGCAATTTGGTGTGACTGGCTTTTCTGGCTCTAACCTTAGCTTTGTCTATTAACTATATCTCTATCTCTGCCCTCTGAAACGGCATTCTTTAGATTCCAGGTTCAAATCTGCTATCTACGGACTCTGCCTTGTACCTGCAGCTTTCACAAATTGGAAAAAACTCTGAGTACTACAAACTGGGAATTTTCATAGTTCACTCATCTGTTTTGGATTATCTCCTGACTACATACTGTATCTGACTCGGTTTCCTTTTACTGTATTCTTCAGCTTCCAGGTCTGCCCAGCTGTACATTTTCTTTGCCACTCCTGGCAGTAGTCACTGATCAGAAGCTGCTCTTACACCATTACCTGGGGATTACATTGCAGGGGAAAGCATACCCATGAAGGGTTGAAAGATGAAAACCAGGGAATCCCCAGAGACGCTTCATCCCTTAGCATGAATCCTAACATGATGCAGTGGATCAACTTTTATCTGATGTGGCCTACAATTAGTGATAAGATACTATACATAGAGTTATAATACATCTTATGTAAAGGATTATGCCATAAAGAGTGGCTATAAAAGGTAATTTTGAGGAGGAAGCAAAGACTCTGTATAGCTGTGGAGGGGGGGGACAGAGTATCTGTTTAGCTGTGTGCAAGAAAGTAGCTCTCATTATGGAACTTCTTACATAGAATTCAATGTAAGCAGTACAGTCCTCAGAGCCATTAGCTTAGATGCAGCTGAAGCAGAGTTTCTACCTCCAAAACAAGAGCACAACCCTTTACTAGTAAATGTTTTAAAAAATTAGTAGTTTGGTTGTAAAACTGCTGTATATATCACTTATTGAGGTCAATTGGCTCCTATTGAGGTCAATAGGATCATATACTGTAGTAAACAGCTCAGACCATCTTAGTGCCAGCCTGCAGGTATTAAGATTTTTACAGTAAATTTTTTTCAATATAACATAAGTGTCACGTTGGATACGTGGACCCACTGGAACAGAACTGCCTTGACGGTATGGCAGCTGGCCAACAGGACACGGGTCACAGTTTATAGTTCGTATAGTGTACCTGAGTAGCTCAGACAGTAGCAAGACAGGCTCGGCTGGGACTAGGCAGCAGGCAGACTCCAGGCACGGTGTAGCAGGACAGGCGTGGTACACAGCACAGTACGACTTCAACACGGTACTTGACCAGGATAGCACGGGATACAGGTTACAGGTGGTAGGAACGGGAAACACTGGGAACTGGGAAACACTAGGAGACCATTTGTTTAGACAGACTAGGACAGACAAAAAGGCTCAAGCATTGCAGGGAGGGGCTGGGCCCCTCTTATAGCCCAGGGTGCTCTGGGAGATATCAGCTCAATCTCCCACCTGTGTGCCCTTTGGTGCCTTAAGTCTGGACTGGGCTGTCGAGCGCACCCTGTTGGTTACTGTGGAACAGGATGGCCGCATGTACAGACATCTCTGGAGAGAAGGGCGTTGACTGGATGGAAGGAGTTCGTGGTCAGCGACCACGGATGTTACAGTATTCCCCCTCTTACGCCCCCACCTCTTGGAACCAGAACGAGAGAGAAACCTCTTAATGAGGGCAGGACCATTGAGATTCTCTTCTGGACCAAACCCCTTCCAATCTACTAAATAAAAGGTTTTTCCTCTTACTTTTTTAGTGTCCAGGATCTCCTTAACCTCAAAAGTCTCTTATGAACCGCTAGGAGCCACTGCAGGAGTGAAGTCTTGGAGTAGCGGTTCAAGATCACCGGCTTCAGCAGGGAGACATGGAAGGAGTTGGGGATCTTAAGGGTAGGAGGCAGCCAAAGCTTGTAGGAAACAGGGTTGATTTATTGCAAACTTTCAAAGGGTCCAAGGAACCTGGGAGCAAACTTGTACGATGACACCCTCAGCCGGATATTCCTAGAGGACAGCCAGACCTTAGTACCAGGAAGGAACTGGGGAGGCTCTCCTCTTCTTGTGACTGCCTTTCTCTTCATTGCAGTCGACCGCCAGCAGATTAAAAGATCGAGTCAGCTGCCAGATCTGTAGAAAATCCCAGAAAGCAGAGTCAGCTGCAGGCACCTGGGATGTAGTGGAAACAGTAACAGTTATACAGTTATACAATGAAGAATGGACTCTTAGCGGTGGACTCACTAGTGTGGTTGTTGTAGGAGAACTCAGCCCAAGGAAGCAGCTGCCAGGGGGCATCGGACACAGGCAACTGCTGGAGCAGGTCCGCCCATTTGGAGTGGGCAAACTTATTTGCGGCGCACACAGAGCAGGAGGATACAAAGTCCATGATGTCTTTGGGCAGCATGGGCCAACAGAACTGATGAGCAATCAAGTCTCGGGTCTTATGGGCGCCCGCATTACCTGCCAATTTGGAACTGTGTTCCCAGCGGAGGATTCTTCTTCTATCCACCAGACGCACAAAAGTCCTCCCCGGGGGAATGTCTCTAACTTGCAGAGGGTTGACAGGGATGATGCAGGATGGGTTAATGATACTCTGTGCAGACTCCATAGTGTCCTCTGTCTCTAATGACCTGGACAAGGCATCGACCCTCACATTCTTGTCGGCCGGACGGTAGTGGAGCTCAAACTGGAACCGGGCAATAAACAGCGACCACCTGGCCTGATGAGGATTCAGCCGTTGGGCCATCTGGAGATAAGTGAGGTTCTTGTGGTCCGTAAATATCAAGATAGGATGAACTGCGATCACTAATAGATGTCTCCACTCCTCCAGAGCCAATTTGATGGCCAGTAACTCCTGATCCCAAATCGAGTAGTTGATTCTGTGGAAGAGAAGAGCTTAGAGTAATAGCCACATATCCTTGACTTGCCCTTGGAACCTCTCTAGAACAGGAGTGCACCAGCACCGACAGAGGAGGCGTCCACCTCCAACGAGAACTGTCGAGAAACATCTGGATGATGGAGGATACAGGCTGACAAAAAGGCACTCTTCAGGCTATGAAATGCGGACTCTGCTTCTGGAGTCCACACCTTGGCGTTCATGCCTTTCTTGGTGAGGGTAGAGATAGGGGATGTCAGTGAGGAGAGGTTTGGAATGAACTGTCTGTAGAAATTGGCGAATCCCAGGAAGCGCTGTATGGCCCTCAAGCCTTGAGGGCGTGGCCATTCCAGGACAGACTTTACCTTTTCAGGATCCATCTTGAGATCTTGATTCGAGATGATGTAGCCCAGGAAGGGTAGAGCATCTTTCTCAAACACGCACTTCTCCAACTTGGCATACAGGCGATTCTCCCTCAACCGCAGCAAAACTTGACGGACATGTCTCCGATGATTCATTGTATCTGGAAAAAAAATCAAGATGTTATCAAGATAGACCACAACACATACATAGAGGAGGTCGCGGAAGATGTCATTAACAAACTCCTGGAAGACTTCGGGAGCATTACACAGGCCAAAGGGCGTTATTAGATATTCATAGTGTCCATCACGGGTGTTAAAGGGAAGGTGTCATGAATTTATTTATTTTTTGTTATTATATTGCTTTTAATGTAATATGTTTTACTTTTTTATGTTTTCTGACTTTTACTTCTCTATGGGGGCTGCCATTTTTTATTCATCTCTGTATGTGTCGATTAACGACATATACAGAGATGGAATACGGCACATACAACCCCATAGAGAATGCGAACGGGAACCGTTCCATTCGCAGTTGCGTGCACCATCTGTGTGGGAACGGCGCATGGGCCGCTCCAACACAGACCAAAACGAAGCTCGTTCGTAGAGCGAAATCCGGCGCCATTTTCATGTGGACCGGAAGCCGCTGCCGGACAGCAAGATGATGACTTCCGGCCGTGGCTCCTGGCCATATGTTCAACGAAGCGAAAGCGCAAGGAAGAGGAGCATAGACCAGCGGATGGGGCGGCAGGAGCAGGTAATTTATGTTTCTGTATGTTCGTGTGTATTATGTTCGTGTGTATTATGTTCGTATGTATTATGTTCATGTATTACTGTCTGCTGAGCCCTGTATCTAATCCTCCTACACTGTGCAGTTGCTCAGAAAATGACGGCACACAGTGTAGGAGGTTTGAAGACATTCAAACCCTTCCTTCTCCTGGCACTAGCCAGAAGAAGGGAGGGGGGATTGTGTGAGGACACTAGAGGAGAGTGTGCCCACCCCAAATTTGCAACATACATTAATGAGGTTGCTTTACCACAGTGACTATGCTGCAATTTTAGGAACTGCTCCCTCTAGTGGCCAGCACATGAAAATATTATAAATTAAAATCTAATTTATAATATTTCCTGACTTGTGAAAAAATTAAAAAAATTAAAACAAAGTGTAATAACTTAAATACTAATTGTTTAACTGCAAAAAAAATTAAACAATTCTAGTGACATATTCCCTTTAAATGCAGTCTTCAATTCGTCACCCTGGCGATTCCGGATTAGGTTGTAAGCCCCAGCAGGTCTAGTTTAGAAAAAATCTTGGCACCACGTATACGATCAAACAGTTCAGAAATCAATAGCAACGGATACATATTTTTCACCGTGATCTGGTTGAGACTCCGGTAGTCGATGCAAGGACGCAGAGAACCATCCTTTTTCTTGTCAAAGAAGAACCCGGCTCCTGCCGGGGAGGAAGACTTCCATATGAAGCCCCTCTATACGTTCTCTTTAACATAGGCGGGCATGGACAGAGTCTCTGGCGAGGAGAGAGTATATACCCTACCACGGGGAAGGGAAGCACCAGGAATTAGGCCGATAGGATAGTCATACGCCCGGTGTGAGGGCAGCGTCGCCGCCTCTTTCTTGCTGAAGACGTCCGAAAATGCAGAATAATAACCAGGCAATCCTGCCAAGGACCGAGACAGAGGAGGCTGAGCCAAATGAATCTGTACCAGGCAACGGTTGAGACATTCGTGGCCCCACTGGAGAACCTCTCCAGAATTCCAGTCCAGGACTGGGGCATGTAGTCAGAGCCAAGGCAGACCCAGCAGCACGGGGTTGACGGCCTTGGGCATCACAAAGTATGAGAGGAGCTCGGAGTGGAGGGCTCCCACTTGGAGCCTCACCGGCTAGGTCACAGCTATAATTGGGTCTGGCAGAGGTAGTCCATTTACAGATGCAACCATCAACGGCCTCTACAGTGGGGTAGTGGGTAATTGGAGAAGATCCACCAGGTCTCTACGAATGAAATTAGCAGCGGATCCAGAGTCCAGATACGAAGAGACCTGATGCATTTTCTCGCCGGACACTATGGTCACAGGAATGGACCATTTAGATTCATGTCCTTCTTTACCCAAGGTTGTCTCTCCCACCAACCCTAGGCTATGGGGCTTTTGGGGACACAGATGCACAAGATAACCTCCGAGGCCGCAATATAGACAGAGTCCCGACATGCGTCTGCATTGTCTCTCCTGGGTAGATAGCTTAAATGACGAGAGTCGCGAAAAAAAAATTTTTTATATCAATTTGCTTTTAGTGTTAAATTTTTGTGTTTGTGTCTTACTTTTTTTTATTTTTTCACTTTTTCTTGTCTATGGGGGCTGCCATTTTTTTTTTCCATCTCTGTATGTGTCGATTAACGACACATACAGACATGGAATACGGCACATACAGCCCCATAGTGAATGCGAACGGGGCAAGTTCCATCCACTATGCTGTACGCCATCTGTGTGGGAACGGCACAAATTGAAGGTCTTCGGCCGAGCGACGTCCGGCGCCATTTTCTTGTGGACAGGAAGCCGCGGCCGGACAGTAAGATTACTACTTCCGGTCGCGGCTTCCGGACTTGTGCACTTGGAGCGGAGGGAGCAGAAGGAGCGGATGGACCGGAGGGAGCGGCAGCGGCAGGAGCAGGTAAGTTAGGTCTGTGTATGTACGTGTTTTACTGTGTGTTTACTACTGTATGTAATCCTACTACATTGTGTGTTAGCTCAAAAAATGGTGACACACAGTGTAGGAGGTTTGACCGTTCAATCCCCTCCTTTCTTCTGGCACTAGCCAGGATAAAGGAGGGGGGATTCTGTGAGCTCACTAGAGCGAGTGAGTTTTCTCAAATTTTGCAGCATAAAGCAATGTGGTTGCTTTACCACATGCCAATGCTGCAATTTTGGGAATTGCTCCATCTAGTGACCAGCACTGGGAAATGTTATGAATTAGAATCTAATTTATAATATTTCCTGACTCGTGAAAAAATTAAAAAAATTAGAACCATGTTTAATCACTTATACACTAACTGTTTAACTAAACTGGTCCGTCCACACAGACTCCTTAGGAGGATCGCCATCTGAGGACAGCAGGGGTTGCTGCAAATTAGGGACCGGTCTAGGGAGACCTTTCTCCCAACGAGCTTCTTGGAGCCTTTCTCGGATCCTTATATCAATCCGGGCGGCCAGAAGGATGAGGTCATCCAGGGTAGACGGTAGATCTCGGGCGGCAAGCTCGTCCTTAATCTTAGGAGACAGTCCCTGCCAGAATGCAGCCACCAGGGCCTCATTGTTTCACAACAGTTCTCCCGCCAGGGTGCGAAAGTGGATGGCGTACTCGCCCATGGAGTTGTCTCCCTGGTGTAGGTTCAGCAAGGAGGCGGCTGCAGACGAGACTCGTCCAGGCTCCTCAAACACCGTGCGAAATGTCCAGAGGAACCCCTGGAAGTCACAGGTCTCTGATCCTTCTCTCTCCCAGATAGGATTCGCCCATGCAAGGGCCCTGCCAGTGAGGAGAGAGACAATGAAAGCGACCCTTGCGCCATCAGACGAAAATGCCCTTGCATACAGGCTAAAGTGGATCTGGCACTGGTTCAAAAATCCATGGCAGGTCCTTGCGTCTCCATCATAGCGGTCAGGAAGTGGCAAAGAAAATCTGGGATCAGTACTGCGTGGAGGTGTAGTCAGAGGATAAGTACTGCCAGGAGGTGTAGTAGGGGGATCAGCAGCTTGCACTTCCAGCCGACGTGCAATAATGTTCAAGGTCTGGAGGAGTTGGTCCTGTTGAAACCCGAGGTCTAGCATATCCGCCCGCATCTCTTGTGACGTCATCATAGTCTTGGACTGACCAGGGGGGTCCATGTCCTGAGCCTACTGTCACATTGGGTATCTGGACCCACTGGACCTCACCGCCTTGACTGTATGGCAGCTGGCCAACAGGACACGGGTCACAGTCTATAGTTCGTATAGTGTACCTGGGTAGCTCAGACAGTAGCAAGAAAGGCTCGGCTGGGACTAGGCAGCAGGCAGTGGTGTAGCAGGACAGGCATGGTACACAGCACAGCACGACTTCAGCTCAACACGGTACTTGACCAGGATAGCACGGGATACAGGTTACAGGTGGCAGGAACGGGAAAGACTGGGAACTGGGAAACACTAGGAGACCATTTGCTTAGACAGACTAGGGTAGACAAAAAGGCTCAGGAATTGCAGGGAGGGGCACAGCCCTACTTATAGCCCAGGGTGCTCTTCGAGCAATCTGCTTAATCTCCCACCTTTGTGCGCTTTGGCTCCTTAAGTCTGGACTGAGCTCGCGAAGCACATCCTGGTGGTCACTGTGGAACAGGACGGCCACATGTGCAGACATCTCTGGAGAGAAGGGCGTCGACTGGATGGATGGAGTTTGTTGTCAGCGACCACAGACGTTACAGAAAGTATATAAAGACAATTTTTTTGATGTACAAAACAGTGCTAATATCTTCATTAAATAAATAAATAACTAAATTGTTGAGAATTTAATTACATGAGTCTTATGTAGTTAAAATGTTCACTTAATTCACTGTATTTCAAAGATATATTCAATTGTGCTCCCACAACATAAAAATTTTAAAGGATTCACTGGTGTAATATATGAGTAAAATATAACATTTATTTATAACTCTCTAAAAACAGGGGTACAATCACCACTGTGAAAAAGCCCCACCGTGTGTATAAAAACGGATTAAATAATAAACACTGAGTTCTAATTCAATTGTGAACCTCCTATAGCTCAGTGTTCAACAAGAATATCAATACGGAATCAGCATTTGAAAAATGGGCATAACAATAGTCTTGACCCTAATTCACACTAGAGTCCGTGATAACCGCACCGGAAGCTCCTAGTGTTAAGGTATACAAACAATGCTAGTGTTCCCAATGCTAAAAAATTCCTATTCACAACCGACCCTACGCGTTTCAATACTCATCATCAGGGGTCTGTAGCTTGGTCACTCTGGCCGGGATGCCAGCGATATTTAGTTCAGCAGCAGGTATTCTGCTGTACTCCACGGAAGCATGCTCGCATAGATGTCAGCGGCATGCTTCATTCTGGGACTCTAAGTTATTTTAAAGCATCTGACTCCTCCCCCTGTCCTCGGCACCGCCAATCGAAACAGACAATCACACTCACCAATCGAATTCGTGACACCTGTCCATGTGACTCCCAGCCATCAGCTGACAGCCAGGAACCAACATCGACCGCATCAAAAGCCGAACGCGCAGGCGCAGTAGAGGCCACAATCGAGTCGCCCATGCTGCCAGGAACTCACGACTGCAAAGAAGGAGTATATCGATATTTAAAGTTTGGGTAAGTGTTGCGGATCAGCTCAAAACCCGCAGCTGGACTGCCATTGATAAACAACTACACTGATAATACATATTGTGTAGATAAATGAATGTCTACCCCACTATAAAGTGTCATTTGAACACCTACTGAATAAGGAACCATAGCCAGACTGCCCACATGATGATCATTGATAATTAAGAGACCACCTGTCATGACGACCATGTGGGTCTCTTGCTATCCTGAAGGGATAACCGGCCATGGAAATGCATGTTTAAATGAATGTTTAAATAAAACATGCATAGTTTGTCTGCTCATTTAAACCCCCTGGTTGTGTGCACGCCAATCTATAGATCCACTGGGCTTCCTTTCGTAGTATGAGGTTATCCCAGTCACCTCCCCGTTTGGGAGGCCTAATGAGTTCAATTGCTTAAAATGTAAGACATTCTGCACGACCCTGATGTGTAGCGTGTACATGTTTGGATATAGGAGTATCTCTAGAATTCGCAATGTCGCCAACATGTTCTCTGATCCGGCGCCGAAACTGCCGCACCGTTTTTCCCACATAATTCAGTGGACATGGTCATGTTATCAGATATACCACCCCTGCTGTTTTACAATTGACAAAATCACGAATGTCATATTCCAATTGCGTAACGACACTCCTAAACTTGTCACCTTTTTGAATAAAATCACAAGCCTTGCACCTACCACATCTATGTGTGCCTGGTATTTGTCTGTCCAGCCATGTTCCTTTAGGTGCAATGGGATCAAAACAACTATGCATAACTCTGTCCCTGATGTTTTTCCCTCTCCGGAATGTGACTGAAGGCCATTGTGTAATCTGATCTATCAAATCTACATCAGTACTAAGAATACGCCAATACCTCTTCAGGATCTGCATAATTTCACATTGTTTAGAATCATAAGTGCCTATAAGTCTCGTAACTCTCTCTTCCCTTCGTTGTCTAGGAACAAGAAGACTCTGCCTGTCCGCATCTCTCGCTCCCACATAGGCCTTTCTGATTACTCCCTTAGGGAAACCTCTATCCTTCAATCTGGTTGTAAGTTCCTGAGCCTGTCTCTCGAAGTCGTCCATGGAGCTGCAATTCCGGCGTACTCTCATGAACTGACCCTTGGGAATACCGCGTTTAAGGGGATAAGGATGACAACTGTTCCATTGCAGGAAACTGTTGGTTGCTGTTTCTTTACGATGTACTTGAGTACGGATTGTACCCTCTGATGTTTTTGTAATTTTAAGGTCTAAGAAAGACAGTTCCTGATTGCTGATTTCACATGTGAACCTTAGCCCTAGATCGTTCTGGTTAAGGGCAGCCACAAAACTATTGAATTCTTCCACTGTTGAATTCCAGAACAGCAGCACGTCATCAATATATCTGATCCAGATCCCTATTGACGAAGTCCACTTGGAGAAATTCTCCCCAAAAACAATTGTCTCCTCCCACCAGCCAAGAAATAAATTTGCATAGGTGGGAGCAGTTGGACTCCCCATTGCAGTACCACATTGCTGGTGAAAAATCCTGTCTTCAAAGATAAATACATTTTTCTCCAGCACAAAATGTAATAACTGCAGAACTAGCTGGTTATGAGCCATAAATTGAGTACCTCTAGATCTCAAGAAGTACTCTACTGCTTCACAGCCAAGTTTGTGTGGAATGGAGGAATACAATGCCTCTACATCTAGACTAGCCAGAAAGGTACTGCGTTCCAAAGTGAT
This sequence comes from Rhinoderma darwinii, assembly GCF_050947455.1. NCBI lineage: Eukaryota > Metazoa > Chordata > Amphibia > Anura > Rhinodermatidae > Rhinoderma > Rhinoderma darwinii. Next base: position 192,828,623 of record NC_134691.1, on the reverse strand, counting down.
ACCTTCAATTTGTTTCAAAACATCCATGGTATCACGTACATATGATGTTAAACCCAGTACAAACGGACGCAGCACCTGATCAATATAAGTGCTTACATTTTGAGTTAGATTGTTTATGCCTGAAACAATGGGTCTACCACGTAAGGGGGGGTACCCTTTGTGGATTTTGGGCAGGCTATAAAAACATGCCATGATGGGAAATTGTGGAAATAGGAAATTAAATTCACTAGCACTGATCAAGGACCTGCTTTTTGCATCACCCAAAATGCCCAAAAGCGCCTTTTTGAACAGTGCTGTGGGATTATCCTTTAAAATGGTATAACAGTCAGGATTGAGCAAAATGTCCTCACACATTTTTTTATAGTCTTCCCTGCTCATAACCACGATGTTCCCACCCTTATCGGATGCTTTCAGAACAATATTTTGTTTTTTCTCCAATGTGGTTAGGGCTAGCCGTTCAGACCTAGACAAATTGTTGTCAATACCCCTCATATCCTGACTCAATAGTTTAATCTCCTCTCCCACCATGTGCTCCTCTCCCACTAAAATGTTCACTTAGCTTAACTGAAATTTACACAATTTCTAGCTTATTTTGTTTGCCAGATACATTGGGTCTTTAGATACTTATAGGGGATGTTCATTAATGATTTTTTGGAGGCTGTATGGAGGCTTAAAATGCCATATAATGCAGGCATAGCTCAGAGTGGTTCTCTATAAACGTGCCGTGACTGACCCTTACACAAGCTGAGCTATCTGTTGTTTTAGACAACACTATGCACACCAGACTGTTCCTCATGAAATATGTTGTATATATATTTATGTTACTCTTATCAGGCAGGAGTTTATTTAGTTAAGTCCATATGATTCTTCTGGATCAGATTGGATATACATATTAGGAGAGGCAGTTATATGTTTCTTTTTGTGACATACTTATAGCATTTAATTCCTATTAGTAAAGGTCAGAGGACAAAACTTGTATGAGGCAAGAAGCTAATAGCTGCATTGTGACAGCTATTTAATAGTTAAAAAGGTGAAAAAACAACAGACACTTGGGAATGTAATTTGAAAATACATTATATAATAGCATTGAGTACTCCATAAACCCTTTAAGTACCATGAAATGGATTTAGGCATGTGTGATGTTTTTTGACTGCAAGGAGTACATTGCCTTACTCTTGTGAATGGGGTTCCACTGGTCCTGAAACTTACCACATTCCTCAGCTGCCAGAGGAACAGTTGGCATGTGGCCTACACACCCCTTTCTGCCTTTCAAGGTGACAATGTGTCAGATTAGCTGCCCCACTAACAGTTTATCACTTGAAGTGCCACTGCACTGATGCCACTAGTCAGGGCCGGCTTTAGGTTGGATGGCACCCTGTGCGGGACTCTCTATTGCTGCCCTCCAAAAATTTAAAATTAACCACATATATAGACAAGCACATACTGGAACATATTTACTGTATATTTTTTTTATCTTTTATATTTACTGTATATACATAAAGGCAGATATTTACACAAACAGGCAAATAGATATACACACATTCTGGAATATATACATAAATAAAGGTAACATAAATACACAGACTGGAACATATACAAATACATAAAAGGCACATATATATGCAGGCACAAAAACACATTCACATACAAACCCATATAAACCCGCACAGGAACATATATACGCAGCACAGATAATGCAGTAGATGTTACCTGCAGTCCAATGTAACACCACAGATAACATACAGTGATAACTCTCTGAGCACAGATAATGTAGTTGATGTTACCTGCAGTCCAATGTAACACCACCGATAACATACAGTGATAACTCTCTGAGTACAGATAATGTAGCATATGTTGCCTGCAGTCCTTTGTAACACCACAGATAACACACAGTGATAACTCCCTGAATACAGAAAATGTAGTAGATGTTGTCTGCAGTCCTATGTAACAGCACAGATAACACACACCGATAACTCTCTGAGTACAGATAATATATTAGATGTTACCTGCAGTCCTATATAAACCCACAGATAACACTCAGTGATAAATCTCTGAGTACAGATAATGTAGTTGATGTTATCTGCAGTCCTATGTAACGCCACAGATAACACAGTCTGATAACTAAACATACACAAAGGGCATATATATATATATATATATATACACACAAACACACACACAGAAACATATACACACTAACACAGAGACATATATACACATGCAGACAAATATATAGACACACAGTCACATATACACACACATACTGGAACACATACACATACAAACACAGAGACTTATATACACAGAGACATATGTACACAGAGACATAGAGACACACATGGGCAGTTACCATCTCTCCTTGTTGACAGGCTCACAGTTTCTTGCAGGGGTGAGCTGTGGCCTGAGCTTCCTCCTTGGCTCTTCATTCCTCTTGTTTCCTCCGCGTGTGTAATCAAGAGCAGAGGACAGAGCAGAGGCAGAGCCCAGTGGTGCCCACTACAAGCTGTGAGGGTGCAGCGCCCCTAAGGCCGGCCCTGCCACTGGTCACAGTCTCCTGAGAATGCAACATGGTATGTACAGTGCCCTAAGTGGCACAGCTACTACACTTAACACAATTTAGGTTATGCCCCTACACATGTTTTGCAGGGCAGCTCTGATCCTTGGAGACATGAACATTACAAGACCTCTTATGGTGTTGTATCTAGCAACAAGATGTTAGCAGAAGACCCTCTAAGTCATGTAAATTGTGAAGTGGGGCCTTCATGGATTGGACTTGTTTTTCCAGCACATCCAACAGATATGCAATTGGATTGAGATATGGGAATTTGGAGGCCAAGTCAATACCTTGAACTCTTTGTCATGTTCTTCAAACCATTCCTGAAAATTTTTACGCTTGCCTATTTTTCCGCTTCCAACAAATCAATTTCAAGAACTGACTATTCACTTTCTACTTAATATATCCCACCCATTAACAGGTGCTATTGTAACGAGATAAGATAGATAGATAGATAGATAGATAGATAGATAGATAGATAGATAGATAGATAGATAGATAGATAGATAGATAGATAGATAGATAGATAGATAGATAGATAGATAGATAGATAGATAGATAGATAGATAGATCTATATATACACCTTGTGGACAAAAGTATTGGTATTGATATTAATCATTGATTTCAGGTGTTTTATTCAGTCCCATTGCCACAATTGTATAAAACATTTGTGAAAGAATGGGTTGTTCTAAAGAGCTCACTAAACTCCAGTGTGGTACTTTAATAGGATGCCACTGGTGCAACAACTCAGTTTGTGAAATTTCTTTCCTCCTAGATATTAATTAATTCATTATTAATGATCAACTGTGAGTGGTATTATTGCTAAGTGGAAGGGTTTAGAAACCACAGCAACTCCAGACCACATAATGTTACAGAGCAGGGATGCTGAGATGCCAAGTGCTGAGGCGCATAGCACATAAAAGTTGTCAATGCTCTGCTGACTCAGTAACTGCAGAGGTCCAAAATACGTATGCAGTCTCAACAGTTTTTGTTTTTTTAATAGTATTTTTCCATTCATTGTAATAATTTGACTATTTTGTGAAATCATATAAAATAAAATTTTAAATCAAATATAATTCTAGGTTTTAATGCCACAAAACAGGAAAAACACCAAAGGGGTCAATACTTTAACCCCTTCCCGACATTTGACGTATCCATACACCAAAGTCGGGTAGGGGAAGTATGGAGCAGGCTCACGCAGTATGTTACAGCCGACACTTCAGAGTAACTAGTGGCATCGCGCTCGAGCGCAATTCCGCTAGTTTAACTCGTTAAATGCTGCGGTCAATACTGACCGCAGCATTTAAATCGTCAGAAAGAGGGGGGCGCAATCGCGGGGGGGGGGGGGCGATGATTGCTATGGCGGCCTGGGGGCTTAATTAACGCCCACAGGTCCGCCATCTTTGTACATCTATTAAGCCTTGCCTCTGGCAGTGCTTAATAGGTGCCTGTCAGAATCACGATATACTGCAATACATTAGTATTGCAGTATATCGTACAAGCGATCTAACAATCGCTGGTTAAAGTCCCCTAGGGGGACTAATAAAAAAAGTAAAAATGAGTTAAATAAAGTTTTTTTTGGTGTTAAAAAAAAATTTAAAAATAAGAAGTTAAAAAAACCCCCGTTTTCCCATGTCCCCCCTAGAGCATAGTAAAAATAAATAAATAAATAAACATAATTGGTATTGCCGCGTCCGCAAAAGTCTGAACTATTACAATATATAATTATCTAACCCGCACGGTGAACACCGTAAAAAAAAAAAATTGTAAACGCCAGAATGTCTATTTTTTGGTCACCTCATCTCCCACAAAAAATTTAATAAAAAGTGATCAAACTGTCGTATGTAAACCAAAATGGTATTATTAAAAACTACAGCTTATGCCGCATGTAATAAGCCCTCATACCACTTAATCAACGGAAAAATAAAAAAGTTGTGGCTCTCGGAATTTGGTGACGCAGAATAAATTTTCTTTTTTTACACTTAGGTTTTTACATGTAAAAGTAGTAAAAAATAGAAGAAACTATATATATGGGGTATCGCCGTAATCGTATTGACCCACAGAATAAAGTTAACATGTTTTTTTAATTGCACAGTGAATTTCGTAAAAACAACGCGCAAAAAACCATGGAGGAATCGCTGTTTTTATTTTTTTTTTGTTACCCCACAAATAATTTTTTTCCCGTTTCCTAGTACATTATACGGCAAAATAAATGGTGCTACGAAAAACTACAACTCGTCCCGCAAAAATCAAGCATTCATAGTACTACATCGACGGAAAAATAAAGACGTTATGGCTTCTGGAATGTGGGGAGGAAAATATTAAAATGAAAACCTGAAAGTTGTTTACGACGGGAAGGGGTTAATAAGGCAACGTATACAGTTAGGTCCAGAATTATTTGGACAGTGACACAAGTTTTGCCATTTTAGCTGTTTATCAAAACATATTGAATATACAGTTATATAATTAATATGGGCTTAAAGTGCAGACTCTCAGCTTTAATTTGAGGGTATTCACATCCTAATTTGAGGAATATTTTAGGAATTACAGCTTTTTAATATGTAGCTGCCTCTTTATCAGGAGACCAAAGGTAATTGGACAATTATCTCAAAAGCTATTTAATGGGCTGCATGGGCTATTCCCTCGTTAATCCATCATCAATTAAGCAGGTAAAAGGTCTGGAGCTGATTCCAGGTGTGGTATTTGCATTGGGAAGCTGTTGCTGTGAACCCACAACATGAGGTCAAAGGAGCTCTCAATGCAAGTGAAACAGACCATCGTTAGGCTTAAAAAAAATTAAGAAATCTATCAGAGAGATAGCACAAATGTTAGGCCAAATAAACAGTTTGGTACATTGTTGAAAAAAAAGAGCACACTGGTGATCTCGTGAACTCCAAAACGCCTGGATGTCCACAGAAGACAACAGTGGTGGATGATCGCAAATCCTTTCCATGGTGAAGAAAAACCCCTTCACAACATCTACCAAAGTGAAGAACACTCTCCTGGAAACAGGTGTATCAGTATCTAAGTCTACCATAAAGAGAAGACTTCATGAGAGCAAATACAGAGGGTTCACCACAAGGTGCAAACCATTAATCAGCCTCAAAAATAGAAAGGTCAGATTAGACTTTGCCAAGCAACATGTAATGAAGCGAGCCCAGTTCTGAAACAGCATTCTTTGGACAGATGAAACAAAGATCAAGCTGTACCAGAATGATGAGAGGAAGAAAGTATGTAGAAGGCTTGGAACGGCTCATAATCCAAAGCACACCACATCCTCTGTAAAACATGGTGTTGGCAGTATGATGAAATGGGCATGCATGGCTGCCAAAGGCACTAGGTCACTAGTGTTTATTGATGAAGTGACTGATGACAGAAGCAGCCGGATGAATTCTGAAGTGTTCAGGGATATACTTTCTGCTCAGATTCAGCCAAATGCAGCAAGGTTGATTGGATGTAGCTACACAGTATAGATCAGGGGTCTCAAACTCGGCCGGGTAAGTGGGCCACATATAGAAAAAATGTGAAGTTGACGGGCCGCATTACTTTCAAATTTGAAACATTACAAAATTATTGTTAATTAATTTGTTATTTTAACTACTATAACAGTACTACATTACTACATTACTATAATAATAGCGCTAGGTTTAAACTTACCGCAAATTTGCGAGAGTTCTCCACATGCTTAATTCAACAATCCAGTTTTACAGTTTAAGTGTCGCTAAATGCAGTCCGGCAGCTCAGTTGACAGCGTTTGGCAAACACACAAATGCCCCTTTTTAGATCGTGCCACAGAGCCCTTTATAGATACTGCCACAGTGCCCTCTGTAGATACTGTGACAGTGCCCTCTGTAGATAATGCCACAGTGACCTCTGTAGATAATGCCACAGTACCTTCTGTAGATAATGCCACAGTGCCCTCTGTAGATAATGCCACAGTGCCCCCTGTAGATGCTGCCACAGCGCCCTCTGTAGATGCTGCCACAGCGCCCTCTGTAGATGCTGCCACAGCGCCCTCTATAGATACTGCCTCAGTGCCCTCTGTAGATAATGCCACAGTGCGCTCTGTAGATAATGCCACAGTGCCCTCTTTAGATATTGCCACAGTGCCCTCTGTAGATGCTGCCACAGTGCCCTCTGTAGATGCTGACACAGTGCCCTCTGTAGATGCTGCCACAGTGCCCTCTGTACATGCTGCCACAGTGCCCTCTGTACATGCTGCAACAGTGCCCTCTGTAGATGCTGCCACAGTGCCCTATGTAGATAATGCCACACACACCCCTTGTGGATAGTGCCACAGACACCCCCAGTAGATAGCTCCATTGGGGCTCCCTCTATGAGTGGAATCCCCAGCCAGAGCGTTGCCGTCGCTTTGGCCAGGGATTACTTTGCTGGAGGAGCCCCTAATGTCACTGTGTATAACAGTCAGGGGATCCTCCTGGACCAAAATGTGATGTCAGGGGCAACCCCAGAGCCAGAGATTCCAGCTCTGCTCCGACATCACTGTTCATATATGGATAGCAATGTCAGGGGATTCCACAGAGTCCCGGATCAGAGCCTATGCTAGCACTGTGCCCGAGACTCCACTCTGGGGAAGACCCTGACAAAACTGTCCATATATGGATAGCGATGTCAGGGAATTCCACAGAGTCCCGGAGCCGAGCCTATGCTCGCGCTCTGCCCGGGACTCAGACTCTGGGGAAGCCCCAGACATTGCGTGTCCATTCATGGACAGCGATGTCAGGGGATTTCACAGAGTCCCGGAGCAGAGCCTATGCTAGCGCTCTGCCCGGAACTCCGCTCTGGGGAAAACCCTGACAAAACTGTTCATATATGGACAGCAATGTCAGGGGATTCCACAGAGTCCCGGATCAGAGCCTATGCTAGCACTGTGCCCGAGACTCCACTCTGGGGAAGACCCTGACAAAACTGTCCATATATGGATAGCGATGTCAGGGAATTCCACAGAGTCCCGGAGCCGAGCCTATGCTAGCGCTCTGCCCGGAACTCCGCTCTGGGGAAAACCCTGACAAAACTGTCCATATATGGACAGCGATGTCAGGGATTTCACAGAGTACCGGAGCAGAGCCGATACTAGTGTCTCTGAGTCTCGCGGGCCGCAGATGACAGCCTCAGGGGCCGCATTCGGCCCGCGGGCCGCGTGCTTGAGAGCCCTGGTATAGATGGACAATGACCCAAAACATACTGCGAAAGCAACCCAGGAGATTTTTAAGGCAAAGAAGTGGAATGTTCTGCAATGGCCAAGTCAATCACCAGATCTCAACCCGATCGAGCATGCATTTCACTTGCTTAAGACAAAACTTAAGGCAGGAAGACCCACTAACAAGCAACAACTGAAGACAGCTGCAGTAAAGGCCTGGCAAAGCGTCACAAAGGAGGAAACCTAGCGTTTGGTGATGCCCATGGGTTCCAGACTTCAGGCAGTCATTGCCTGCAAAGGATTCTCTACAAAGTATTAAAAAAAAAACACATTTTATTTATGGTAATATTAATTTGTCCAATTACTTTTGAGCCCCTGAAATGAGGAGGCTGTGTAGAAAAATGGTTGCAATTACATTTCACAGGATATTTTTGTTCAACCCCTTGAGTTAAACCTGAAAGTCTACACTTCAATTGCATCTCAGTTGTTTCATTTCCAATCCAATGTGGTGGCATGCAGAGCCCAAATCATGAAGATTGTGTCACTGCCCAAATAATTCTGGACCAAAGCGTGTGTATATATATATATATATATATATATATACTCCCTGAAGTTGCAGCAACAATATTCTTAAGCAAATTTCTGAAATCGAAAATCAGTTGCATTCTGAATGGCGTTGTTTCTGCAACAGGTGCATGGATTTCTGAAAGTTCTATTTTGATGAATGGAACTGATTTTCAGTTGCAGAACATTTCTGCAAAAAAATCTACCACGTGTGACTGCACCCTAAGGCCGGGTTCCCACGTAATGTAAACGCTGCGGAATGTTCGCAACAGAATTCTGTGCGGAATTTCCTCAGCATTTACAGTAGCAGCTAAGTGGATGATATTTAGAAAATCTCATGCACACGCTGCAGAAAAAAACACAGCATATTTTTAATCTGCAGCATGTCATTTTATGCTGTGTTTTCGTTTTGTTTTTTCCTATTGCAGGTTTTCCCCTTTGAATTCAATGGGGTTGTAAAACCCGCAACAAATAGGAAAATCTCATGCTTACCCAGAACTCTCTGATCCTGTGTCTGGCCCGGCCTCCAGGGATGACGTTTCATCCCATGTGACTGCTGCAGCCAATCACAGGCTGCAACAGTCACATGGGATGAAACGTCATCCCAGGAGGCCGGGCTTCAGGATGTTAGAGGGATTTGTTGCCATGGTTACGGTCGTAGTAAGTAAGAAAGTTTTTTTTCTAGAGCTTCTTCCGAAGCAGAAATTCTGCCTGAAAAACTGCACCACAATGTTTTACGTTTTTCCGGATGGAATATGCTGTGGGTTCTAGGTCGGATACACTGCACAGTTTTATGCAGCGTATCCCACCCTTGTGAACCCGGCTTACAGTGGCTCTGTCACCACATTATAAGTGCCCTATCTCCTACATAATGTGATCGGTGCTGTAATGTAGATAACAACAGTGTTTTTTCTTTTGAAAAACTATAATTTTTGACCAACCAGCATCATACACTTCTCTCCATTTATGTCCATTTGTACTCAGCACAGCGTGATCTTGCGAGATCATGCTGTGCTGTCACATACACCCACATTAACTTTACTGAAGCGTCTTGAGAGTGAATAGACATTGCCTCCAGCCAGGACACGATGTCTAGTCACACTCCTGATACTTCGGTAAAGTTTGTGTGGGTCTTAATCGCTGCACAGTGTGATCTCGCTGTGCTGTCATCCATGGCGTGATCTCGCGAGATTCTGCTGTGCAGCGATTAAGTCTCATACAATCTTCACCGAAGTGTCGGGAGTGTGAATAGACATCGAGACCTGGCTGGAGGCAATGTCTATTCACTCTCAAGACACTTCAGTAAAGTTAATGTGGGTGTATGTGTCAGCACAGCGTGATCTCGAAAGATCACACTGTGCTGAGTACAAATGGACAGAAATGGAGAGAAGTGTATGATGCTGATGGGTCAGCGTCATACACTTCTCTTCACAACGCCCACTTGGTCAAAAGTTAAAAAGCGCCCAGTTGGGCATTAAGAAAGTAATTTGCATAAATCTAAAATTGCTTATAACTTGGTCAAAAATGATCGTTTTTAAAAATAAAAAAACACTGTTGTTATCTACACTACAGCGCCTATCAGATTAGGTAGGTGATAGGGCACTTATAATCTGGTGACAGAGCCTCTTTAAGGCAGACTAGAGATGAACTCGATTTAAGACAGTTCTATATATTCCACAAAATGGATATAGTCAATTTGTTCATTTTGTTTCACAATTACATTCCACCAGAAAACTATGTTACAAAACGTAAATATGTTTTTGGTTGCTCTGTGATTGGATAACCTTGCTTAGAATGGTGCTAAGTGACAAAACTGTTCCGCTTGTGAAAAACATCATGGTTCTGTTTCAGCTCATGTTTCAGATTGAAGAAGGTTACTAAAGATAATAAGACTAAAATTAATGTTATAAAGGACAGCAACTAGGCATGTATCTAGGCAACATCATGACTCTGAACTTTATCTACAGCCATCACTTTCACAAATATTCTCACTGCCACAAAGAATGTTGCATTGCGATCCTGGAAACCTGAACCACTTGTGACGTTGTGACAAAACAATTTCTGAACAAATAGTTCTGTAATGTAAAGTGAATGTGACTAGGTTAGAATACTGTGTATATAGGCTGTAAATGGCGCCATGTCTTAGACACAGGAGGTGAGAAGTAATGTACATGTCTTTTGATTGCTCTGTTTTTGTTTTTTTTCTGTGTAATGCTCTGAAAAAATGTCTATCTCTTGCAGTCTCTTAAGGATTTTAGTTAAAAAGAGAGGTTTTATCTTGCATGTCTATAAACAGTGAAAAACTCAAGAGACCAAAACCTACAGGCAATTCAAATAAACTAAATCCGATCAAGGTAATATCAATGGCAGAATTAGAAGAAAACCCAGGGAGAATATCAATAACAACATTAAAACAGCAGGTTTCTACTGCAATCAATAGGCAGTATAAACAGCAAAAATTAAGTCACAAAGTGATAGTAGATAAAAGCTTCGTACTCATTAAAATTCTGTTTGTCTTTGTGTCTTTTTATCAATGTACCTATATATCTATGGAAGTGTATCAAAGTTTCTAATTTAAAAGAATGATGAAATAATCTAATTAATTTCCGGTGTCATTTCACATATTTCTTTCAAGCTAATTCTGCAATATTAATAACATTTTGCAGTTTAATAAAAGATACCCATGTCCTATTAACTTTTTAAAAAAGACACTTTTTTTTAATCAAATAGCTTAACTTCAAAAAGATTGCAACTTTGATCTGAAACGAAAAATGAAGTTTGTTCCATTTGTACTGAATAACCTGACTATATTTCATAAAGAGACAGTTGTCTGTAATTTCTGTCGCTTTACAAATATTAATTCCAAGACGTACAAAGTGAAAGGTGAAATTCTATTCGAAAAATTTCAAGCACATTGAGGAAATACTGAAAATAAATACTGGTTGTAGTTCATTATGAGGCAGCTAGATATCAAAGTGGAAAGATACACAGCACATCATCTGCATACCGAGTAGACAATAAAGCACGGTGCATTGTACTATATCATTACACAATAAGTAGGCTTTCATTTCGAAATATTATGAATTTCAGTAATTGTTTCTTGTAGATTTTAAATAATTTGTTTCCATAATACTTGTAGTAATTTATATCCTGACCGTGTATCTGGTAAGTCTGGTAAGTCTGAGGGATACACTCTTCTACGGCAAAAAAACTAAGGTTCATTATTACTGTGCATTGCAGAAATGATTCGATTTATACATTTTATTTATGAAAATAAGTAGCGTTTAGTACCGCTTTCTTAGCATTTAAGGGGTTAATTGCTTTGGATAACCCTTTTAATTTGCTCTATTTGAATAAATAAGGGGTTGTTCACTTTGGATAATTTTGTTAAAAGGGTTTCTCGATAATTCGCTAATAACATGGTGTCTTGTTCTGCAGCTTGGACAACCAGCAATCAGCTTAAAGGGAATGTGCTGCCAAATAAAAAATAAATTTAAGTAAATTGCATATTTTTATAATATTTTTACGTTTTTTTTGCTGTATTTTTTTTTCTTCCACGAGGTGGAGAGTATTAAATCTTAAATAATAATTTGACATGTTTTCCTATGTTGGCCACCAGGGAGAGCACTTCCCAGAATTACAGCAAGGTGAATCACGCGGAGCAGCCTGACCTACAGCTGATGTAAATGTGGGAGGGAGACTTATCCCCCTCTCTATTTTTGGCTACAAGCCAGGAAAAGATATCCTCAAACATTGTCCAGCTCTCATTTTGGGAGTGCTTTTACAATGGCAAGTTCAGTTTCTGACTTTAATAATTCTCCTCTCGCTCTCTCATCACAACCTTCTCTCCTTTACTCTCAAAAGTTCTCTGCCTCCACAGGACATGCCTACCTATCAGATATACAAAAATCTACATGCCTTTAACACTCAGCAACTCATAGACAGTCTACAGTCCACATTGTCCCCTATCTCTTCACTCTCAAAAACTGTTTTGGATGAAGCAGCCCCCACTATGCTCCAAACTACCAGACAAAGACATCCACAACCCTTGCACACATCTCAATGTCGCTTTCTTCAGTGGTGCTCGAGATGTGCCGAACGTCTGTGGAGAAAATCGCACTTGTCAGTAGACTTTCTCCATTACAAATGCATGCTCAAAACGTACAAATCTGCCCATCACCGCACCAAACAAGTCTATTTCACCGCTCTCATCAACACAGTATCTAATAATCGAAAACGCCTCTTCGAAACTTTCCATTCCCTCCTTAGTCCTAAGTGCAGACGCCAATCACAGATCTCAGTGCTGAAGACCTGGCCAAATATTTTAAAGTTAAAATTGACATAATCCGGCATGATGTTATCTCCCAGTCCCCTAGTAACATCAATCCCTTTCCCTCCCGCACTCCCTCTTCTTTACTTTCAACATTTGATTTAATAACAGAAAAATAAGTCTCTAGACTCCTTTCTTCTTCTCGTCCTACTACCTGCCCCAGTGACGCTAGCCCCTCACACCTCATCCAGTCCCTCTTCCCTGCTCTCACTAGTCACCTGACTAAAATTTTTCACCTCTCCCTTTCTTCTGGAACCTTGTCCTCCTCTTTTAAACATGTTATTATAAACTTATTACTAAAAAAAAACAACTCTTGACCCATGCAGTGCTGCTAACTACCGACCTGTCTCTAATTTCCCCTTCATCTCCAAACTCCTGGAACGCTTGGTCTGCTCTCGCCTTATCTGCTATCTCTCTGCTAACTCAATTCTTGCCCCTTACAATCTGGTTTCCACACTCTACACGCCACAGAAACTGACCTTACTAAAGTCTCAAACGATATCTTGGTGGCTAAATCTAATGGCAAATACTCTCTACTGATTCTTCTGGATCTCTCTGCAGCCTTTGACACTGTAGACCACAAACTCCTACTTAACATGCTCCACTCTATTGGCCTTAAAGACACGACTCCCTCTTGGTTTTCTTCCTATCTCTCTGACCGCTCATTCAGTGTGTCATTTGCTGGTTCTACTTCTTCTCCTCTTCCCCTTGCTATCGCTGTTCCCCAGGGATCAGTCCTAGGTCCGCTTCTGTTTTCTCTCTACACAGCCCCTATTGGACAAACCATCAGCAGATTTGGCTTCCAGTACCATCCCTACGCTGATGACACCCAACTATATACCTCTTATCATTACATCACCCCTGCTCTAATACAAAACACCAGTGTGCGACACCCATAGCCGCGTAATGTCGGGTTTACTCCCCCTCGATGGCCACAGCCATGAATCAGTGAGCGCTGGCACGCATCTCCTCCTCAGGAGACGGCAGCGCTCACTTCCGCTTCACTCTGCTGTGTCCCCAAGGGTGCGCGTGCACGCTTGTGCCCAGCCTTAAAGGACCCTGGACTATAAGAAGGGTCCTGCCCCTACTTCATTGCCTTAACGATGTTGTTTTCCCGTGTTAGTCTTTGCAAATGGTTCCTTAGAGTTTTCCAGTTCCCAGTGTTCCCGTACCTGCTATTTGTATCCTGTAACCCGTGCTACCTTGTTCCTGTGCCATAGAGAGTTGTGCCGTATATTATGCCTGCTGTGTTACACCGCGCCTTGTGTCTGCCTGCTGCCAAGTTCCCATCCAAGCCTAACCATCGCTACTGTCTGAATTACCACAGGTACCCTTATCCGAACTATAGACATTTACTTGGTATCCTGTTAACCAGCTGCTATCCCGCTATGGCGGTATGGCCCAGTGGGTCCACACACCCATCGTGACACAGTGATTGTCTATCCGCTGTCTCTAACATCATGTCATATCTGAAATGGAATCTTTCTAAAACTGAGCTCCTTGTTTTCCCATCATCTACTAACCTACCTAAACCTGTTGTCTCCATCTCAGTGTGTGGCACTACCATAACTCCAGTTGCGTAGCTATAGGGCTCACAGCGGTGGCACAATTGCGACCGGGCACCCGAAGCCAGGGGGTCCGCCCCCCCCGCACACATCAATAAAAAGTTACTATAGTAACTGGGGTCGTGGGCCCCTGTTGCTATAGTAACTGACAGTACTTACACGCCTGGTTCCGGAGCGCAGCAGAGGTCCTGGCGTCACAGCGCGGTGCGCAGCGCATGACGTCACAACGATATGCGCCACGCGCAACATCCTGACCCTTTATAGAGTCAGGACCTGTTCTGCGGCTGAAGAGGAGGGTAAGATTAATATCCCTGTCTGCTGAAGCTAATAGGTTGGGGCACGGCTCCTGGGACCCTGCCAATCAGCTGTTTTGAAGGGGCCGCAGTGCTCATATGAGAGCTGCTACCCCTTCATTCCAGTCACTTGCTCACACTGTGAATCCGGGTCGGCTTAGATACAAGGCTCCAGCAGGCACTAATCTTATACTGTATAAGATTACTGTCTGCTGGACCCTGTATCTAAGCCTACATTGTGGTAGGCTTAGATACAGGGTCCAACAGACTGTATCATACATGAGCCCTCTATCTAAGCCTACCACATGTGTTACTAATCGTTTTTTTGTTTGTGTTTTTTTACAGGTTCAGTCGTTGGACTATGTCGGATTCGAGGACTACATCGATTACGGCTTTTTTTATTATCAATAAAATAGTTAATGAGGGTCGTGTGTTTTTTTTTTATTTAAATAAAATATTTTTTCTATGTCTTTGTGTTTTTTTTAAACTTTATTAGTACCGCTTTAGTAATGGCCGCTGGCTGATTGACGGCGCCCATTACTAAGGAGGGACTTAGTGTTAGCCGGTGCAGAGGTTATCACTAACCCCCATTATTAACCTGGTACCCACAGCCACCAGGGTTGCCGGGAAGAGCCGGGTACGATCCAGTACTTGACCAGTAGTGATGGTCAGATACTGGGGCGGCCGCGGGCTGGTATTATCAGGTTGGGAAAGGCCAAAAACAGCGGCATCAGGTTTCATGAGCCTTTAGCTACGCCCCTGCATAACTCCCGGGCAGCACACCCGCTGTCTTGGGGTTATTTTTGACTCAGTTCTTTCCTTTACTTCACACATTCAATCACTTTCACGCTCCTGTCACTTTCACCTTAAAAACATCTCCAGAATCCACCCTTTTCTTACTGTGGGAACAGCCAAAACTCTCATTGTTGCTATGATTCACTGTCCTCTTGATTACTGTAACTCATTACTAATCAGTCTTCCATTCACTAAACTCTCCCCTCTCCAATCGATCCTTAATTCAGTAGCCAGGCTCATCTTTCTGACCAACCACTACACCAATGCCTCTACCCTGTTCCAGTCACCGCACTGGTTGCCCATACCATTCAGAATTAAATTCAAACTTATTAGTCTCACCCACAAAGCTATCCACAGTGCTGCACCACCTTAAATCTACTCCGCCAATTCTGTCTACCACCTTACATCTCCTCCCTCATCTCAGTCTACCACCCTACTTATTCTTTACGTTCTGCCAATGACCTTAGATTAACATCCGCCATAATCCGAACCTCCCACTCCCGTCTCCAAGATTTTTCTTGTGCTGCACCTGTCGTCTGGAATGCACTACCCCAGACAATCAGATTAATTCACAACTTCCACAGTGCCCTGAGAACACATCTTTTTAGACAGGCCTATAACATTCCCTAATATAATTCCTTTCCCTAGCCCCCCTTACATTAGTAATGAGGTCCCTTCATTCAGCAGTATCCCCCACACACCTTGCACCCTAATACACTTCATGTCTGTCATACACTGACACTGGCTGGTGACCGGCTGATGCAGCTTTATGTGTACTAACCCATATGTATAAAAGATGGCTGGACCACTGAACTTATCAAGCATTTTTTACACTTTGTGTCTCCCTTATTTACTCATAGATTGTAAGCTTTTGCGAGCAGGGTCCTCACTCCTCTTGTGTGAATTGTTAATTAGTTTTGTCAATATGTAATGTCCGATTTTGTCTGTACAATGCACCCCCTGAATTGTAAAGTGCTGGCAGAAGCTACAGGACACACCAAAAGGCTAAGAATGATGAAAGTCAAGAGCGAAGTCCCTGGGGTGAATGACTTTTCAGTTGACAAGTTCACACGGCGTGTGTTTGACTGTGTTTTTTATGCATTTTACGCGTCAAACGCTTGATTGAGCTTCCCATGTACATCAATGTGAAAACGCGTCGTTGGTACATACAACACGATTTTTTACGTGAGCGTTTTAAAAGACAAGTTGTGGAAAAAAAGAAGTGTCTTGTCAATTCTTTTCCAACTAAAGCACGCCAAATGTTCCCATAGTCTATGGGACTAATAATTACGCGCTAAAAAATGTGCAAAAAGCACGCACAAAACTTGTAAAAAGCCCCTTGAAAGACACGTCAAAAAACACTTGATTAAGCTACCCATTTACATCAATGGTAAAGTGCGCCGTTAGTACATACTAAGATTTTTTACATGAGCGTTTTTAAAAAAAACGTGTTGCGGAATAAAGGAAGCGTCTTGTCAATTCTTTGGCACGCAAAGTGCGCCAATTGTTCCCATAGTTAATGGGACTCCTAATGACGCAAAATGAAAAACACGTAAAAACAGCCTGTATTTTAAAAGGCGCTTCACAAGAAATGCTGGTGTATTTTACACGTCTCTACGTTTGTTTTTTTTGGAGCGGCGTGTGAACATGCCCTATGGGAATTATTTTTCATTGGCCTGTAGTTTCTATTGCGGCGCAGGGAGAAGACAGAAGTTGCTGCAGGTTTTATTTTACGAACTTTATTTTTAATTTTGCAGGTTCAGCTCGACTACGTCGTAGATACGCTGGACAGCTTCGATGATCTATGTTTTTTTTTAAAAAATAAAATGATTAACGAGGGCTGTGCGGTGGGAGTTTTTATTTGAATTTAAAAAATATTTTCTTAGGGTGTATTCAAACTTTGCGGTTTTGCCGCGTTTTCACCATGCAGCCGAAAACCACATCGAAAAAATTGTAGTAAAAACGCATGCGCTATTCCATGTGGTTTTCGGCCAAACAGGAAAGATGCGGCAAAACTGCACTTTGTGAATACACGGGGCTTTCACACAGAGTTTTTTGCAGGCAGAAAACAAAATGTGCCTCAGAATTCCTTCAGGAATTTTGAAGACGATTTTTAAACTGCCTGTTATTACGATTTTAAACTGTTTGTTATGTCCTATGCCCTGTAGCTGCCACATTCCATCTGTGTATGTGTCGTGAATTGACACATACACAGATGAAAGAAAACATGGCAGCCCCCAGTAAAGTAAGAAAGTGTTAATAAAAAAATACATTGTGTTTGAAAAAATGGTCAATATAATATTGTATTAAATAAAAACACATAAATTAATAATAATAAAAAAATCATGACACCTTTCTTTTAATCTGTTAGGGAACCGGGCGGCAAATCCTCTGCTGCAATATATTAGGGGGAATGAAGCAATAAACAGTTCAATTGTATTTTTATTTATTTTATTATGATTGTAATTCTTGGACATGCCAGGACTTCCAGCGAGAGACACTCTCTGTTACCGCTCTCTGCTATAGCTAATAGGTGAGGGTCTTAAAAGTTGGACGTCTACTAATTAATATGACCTGTCTGCACTTTACATGTATGTTTTAATCAATACTTGTTTTCCCCATGAAATAATAAAGCTGAAGCACTTTTTCTTAGAACTACCATTTCTATGTTATTCCTCCTGTAAATGTATGGATAAATTGATAATGGACTTTACCATTCTCCTTGTCAATAACGTGTGTGCCTACACAGTCTGACACTCTCAGCACTTATTGGTTAGTGATAGAATGTGTACGGTCATGCCTCATTGACTAGGAGAATGGTAATGCCAGATCTCAATTTATTCAAACATTTCCAGGAGGAATAACAGAGGAACATCACAGCACAAAGTTTTAAGAAAAAATGCTCAAGAATTGTTATTTTATACGGAATGTAAGCATTTCCTAAAACAGACATGTCAAGAGAGATTACTGGTCCTCTTTAACTAAAAAATTTCTAATCGAGGATTTGAAAATGTTTTTTTTTCCTAAACCGGACAACCCCTTTAATTTGACAGTGGAAACCCTACACTTATATTCCTTTCATTAGCTAAGCGTCAAAGGCTATTTCCAGTGTCAAACTGCAGTATATTTGGGCTACCAGAAAAATTATTTTGAGGTCCCACCCATGAGCTCTATGTAACAAGAGCATGTGTAATTTTAATTGAATTGTACAATCTGTTGTTTTTTTTTATCTTCATTGCACACGCAGGTCCTATCATTAATGAGGACTAGTAGCTTATTGTCACGGCGGTGGGGTATGTGGACCCACTCGGCCGCTCTTCCATAGCGGAGTAGCAGCTGGCCAAACAACAGTCAATGAAAGTCTTTAGGACAAGAGTACCAGGGTAGAACATAGGCAGACACTCGGCATAGCAGACACTTGGTGTGATGACACTTGAGGTGATGACACTTGGCTTGATGACTCTTGGCATGATGACACTTGGCGTGATGACACTTAGCACAGATAACACTTGGCACAGATGACACTTGGCACGTATAACAAAATCGACTCCGAAACTACATTTTGCACTGGAATAAACACAATTACTGGATATGGGATACAGGAAATGGGATACGGGAACATTGGGTACAGGATAAAACTAAGGGAGCATTTGCTAAATGAACATGGGTGGACACAACAACGCTCAGGCACAGGAAGGAGGGCAGGATGGATTTAAATAGGACAGGGAGAACAGGGATAGGCTAGGGAAGGTTATAGTGGTGCGCACGCTGGCCGTTTAAGAGGTCACCAGGGCGTGCAAGTGCACCCTACGGGAGCGAGCAGTGGGCGGGAGCAGTACATGCTGGCATCCCAGAGGAGGGCAAAGGGAATGCCGGCATGGAGGTAATAGATGCTGGCGGCCGCCATGGGAAGCTGGATAGCGACGATCGGCGGCCGCCAGCCTTATACTTATTCTTAAAGTAATCAAAAAAAGGGATAGAGTGTAGTGGCAAATGATCCATAAGTGGGTTTGGTTTTAAATGCTGAACCTCATGGGCCCTTTCGTAGCTTGGAATGTTACTGTATTTGAACATGGGTCCTCCAGTGGGCCAGTCCGACCCTGGCTGGTAAGTATGGCTATTCATTCCAGAGGCAGAATACATCATTTTCTTATTTATTAGATTATCAAGTATATGTTGAAATTGTTCATTGTTCATAGCCAATAAATCCATACTAAATGTTTGTTACAGTTTTGGATTTAGTCAAAGTTAGAGATTTGCCACCTAGGACTGAATGGACAGGAATAAGATCATCCTAAGTCAAGGAAGTGCAATATAATACATTGTTTTAATAAATACAATAATTTATGTAACAGTGAAGCTTCATCTTTTTTGTTGTAAACTCTGTAAATTGTAAAGTGATATTTTGCCATCTGTTCATATTGACAGTAGTTTTCTTACTATGTGACATAAATCTTTGTATTCTTAGTGAATGTTTGTGAGTTACTAGGGGTAACTGATTAGGAATGTGGGTCAATAGGACAAAAATTATACAGGCTTAGTTATCTGTCATTTTCCATGAGTAACGCTAAAACTCAGAATATAAAAAAAAACTACACACATAAAAAAATATACCAAAGTTATCAATGAATAATAATAATAATAATACAAAAATAAAATAATAATAATAATAATAATAATAATAATAATAATAATAATAGTAATAATATAAAATAATCCTACATAGTGTGAATCAACAAGAGTAGGAGAGTTTATTTACATGATACATTTGGAACCAGGTCAGGTTGTATGTGGACTATGGGCTGTGGTTGCAGCTGAAATTAAAATATATGACATAAGCATTATAGAAAAAAAATTGTTTTTATGGCATGCTTAAAGAAAATCTCTCACAGAAATTAAAATGCACCTTGTATCTCCGTGACTCAAAAGCTACTACTCCTGCTAATAACACTCACAAGTGCGCTAAGCATAAAAAAAAGTGTGTACAAGCTCAGTGGCCTTGACAACAGCACCTTTGCAATAGTTCCATCATTTAAATATAGTGAGCGAAAATGGCAGGATTGTATAGGGAGCATCAACTCTTATTTCATGGAAATACGTCACACGGTCTTCATGACCAGAGGCGTAACTAGGCTTTACTTCATTTGGAGCAAAGATTCCGTTTGGTGCCCCCCCCCCCCCCCATTCCCCCCATCTAAAACCCGCTATCTACTACCACCAAATAATGTGGCATAACTTTTTTTTTACATTGTTTTATTCAACATAAGCGACAATACAAAAGGTTTTTACATATCGCACACTATATAGTGGTTTCAATTATAAAATGTAACCAGAACGTAAGTGTGAAGAGTGCTTTATGCATATATATTGCAAGCGAGACTATGGCACATTTTCCTGTGCTGGGTAGAGGAATCATCAGAGGAGTTCTGAAGGACGGTTCTCATGCACATACACCAGGCCAGGTGGCTGCTGCATCAGCTGCTTTCCTAACCAAACAGTGACTGCTGTGTCAGTTTAAGAAAGCAGCTGATGTTGTAGCTGCCCAGTTCAGGCACACTTATTAGTGATTTGTAAGTGTGCTGATTCAGGCGGCTGCAACATCAACTTCTTTCATTTTTTATGGAGTGCCTCCAGTGGTGCATTAAGTAGACCATAGGCCTTGGCTGTTCCCTAAATGAATACAGACCCCAGACCAGCACTTCTAAATACAGACCCCAGACCCCCTAAACAAATATGGACTCCAGACCAGAACCTATTAATACAGACCCCAGATCCCCTAAACTAATACAGACTACAGACCAGAATGTCTAAATACAAACCCCAGACACCCTTCTTTACGGGCCTCTGTTTTTGTACTGGAGCACAGTCATGCTGGAACAGGAGGGGGCCTTCGTCAAACTGTTGCCACAAAGTTGAAAGCATACAAATGTCTAAAATATCTTTGTATGCTGTAGTAGTAACTTTACAGGAAATAAGAGGTCTAGCCCAAACCCAGAAAAACATTCCCAGACCATTGTACCTTTTTCACCAAATTTTAAAGTAGGTACTATTCATTGCAGCAGTTAGTATATTTCTGGCATCCACCAAACCCAAATTCGTCCAACGGACTGCCACTACCCCAGTGGCTTTACACCACTGCAGCAAACTTAGCTTCCTATGCATAGTTAGGGTATGTGCAGACGAGAAGTGGCCTTTACGTCTGAAAAGGCAGACTGTTTTCAGGAGAAAACAGCTGCCTCGTTTCAGACGTAAAAGCTCCTCCTCGCATTATGCGAGGCGTCTTCGACGCTCGTAAATCTTGAGCTGCTCTTCATTGACTTCAATGAAGAACGGCTCAAATTACGTTGCAAATAAGTGTCCTGCACTTCTTTGCCGAGGCAGTCAATTTACGCGTCGTCGTTTGACAGCTGTCAAACGACGACGCGTAAAAATGACAGGTCGTCTGCACAGTAAGTCGGCAAACCCATTCAAATGAATGGGCAGATGTTTGCCGACGTATTGTAGCCCTATTTTCAGACGTAAAACGAGGCATAATACGCCTCGTTTACGTCTGAAAATAGGTCGTGTGAACCCAGCCTTATTGTGCTGATGTCATTTCCAGAAGCAATTTGAAACTAACAGAGAATATTCAATTTTCATGTGCCACAGGCTTCAGCAATGGGCGGTATCACTCTGTGAGTTTGCATGGTCTACCGATTCGTGGCTCAGCTGTAGTTCCTCTAAGACGCCTTCATTTCACAATAATATTACTTATAGTTGACCAGGGAATATCTGGCAGATCAGAAATTTAATGAACTGACTTGTGACCAGGGTAGCATCCTATAACATTGCCATGTTTAAATACATTGAGCCCTTCTGTACAACCAAAACTACTTGCAATGTTTGTCTATGGAGATTACATGGGTAGATAATAGATGTGTCTACTTTTGGCCATATAGTGTATCTCTATTGAATTGGGGATTTATTCTCATATATCTTTCACGTGGTATTAATGTAAAAATATATTCGGCACAATATGGATTCACAGGCCCTACATGACCCACATTCAAACGTTCCCTTTACTCCATGTGTCAGCCAAGATGTCTGTATTGGTGGTTGCAGATGGCTGTGCACCACCCTGTCTCTAATGTTCCTCCCCGTCCTATATGTCACAGAGGGTCTATATCCAACCAGACTCCCAACATCAGGGTCGGCCTTCAGAATCCCCCAGTAAGCCTGTAAGATTCTTATTACCTTCTCATTGGCTGAATCATAGGTCCCTATGATCCGAATTTGGTCATCAAAATTGCGCTTCTTCGGGTTGAGCAATTCAGTACTATTACAGCCAAGAGCATTCTTATATTCTGACCTAAGGACTCCATGAGGGTATCCTCTACGTAGATATCTGTTTCTCAGATCAAATGCAGTGATCCCAAAGTCAGTAATCGTTACTCCCTGGTAACTTTGCTTACGCCTGTTTAGTTATCCGGCTATTTAGCCCTTGTTTTAGTGTTTTGATTTACCTCAATAAAATAAAGATTTTAATCGTTCATACAGTCAGTGTTACTATATAGTGTATCTCCCTCAATATGTACTTCCTGTTTCATCACACCTTCAATTCATTGGTGTGATTATCAACACCTCTCCGTCTAGCTACTGCCAAAGCTCAGTCTGCTTATCAGAATAAATCATGGTCCAGGTAACCGAAGGTTTATTATTGCTGTTAGCAACCAATTGAAGCACTGCTTACAATTTCTCAACTACCCTTAAAAGCAGTTATCAAATTGGTTCCTATAGGCAACGCCAACACTTTTTGTTTAAACATTTTTTACACATGACAGTATCATCATCTTTTTGATTATACACTAAATACATTCATAAATCTACTCTACACAGATATGAAAAATATTAAAGAGTATAGAGAAAGATAAATGGTGTGTTTCATCTGTTCCAGACTGCTAATGCCATCCACTCCATCCTCACCTTTACAAAGAAATGAAATGACGAAAATAATATATTGAGGAAACGTGTTATCATAAAGAAATTAGCGAAGCTATTAATCAACGCCCTCATAATAGATAAATATGCAATATTTAAACATACTCTTCTACATTGAAACTTAAAAATGCAAATCACTCTGATTCATTGTGAATCTTGAACCTGGCAAATCGGTTCTGACATATTTAATTATTGCTTTCCTGGTCATCACATTTTCTGTATACATATACACCATATGAAAAAACAAACAAAAAAAAACGTCTTAGAAGGACTTAAAACACCCTCTAAGGCCGGTATTAAATCCTTACATTGCTGCGTTGGTGTTTTTTTGTTTTTTTTTTGGTTGGGGGGGTTTATGAAAAGCAGTGCCCAAATATTAGTTGAAATTCTAAAGTAAAATATGAAAAATTTCAAAAAATTATCAGATGGGAATACCCTTTTTAATATGTACATGATATGCCAGCAGTATGGGTTCAGAAAACAATATCTGCAGAGTTTAAGTTCACTGTAATCTGACATTGAATCGTATGCTGAAAATATATTGGCGTGCAATTTCTAATAATATATATGAGTATGTATATGCTTATACTTCAATAAAAAATATCTAGATTGAAGCAAATGTGCTCAGCTTTGTGAGGATCAGATGTAATACTATTATTCTACAAAACAATGTTTCATCCATTTCTGCCGGTGAGAGTAAGAGGACGTGACAAAAAATTACTTGGCTGAGCAAAATACATCTCTCTACCTGAGACACCCACAGACTTATTTTTCTATTAAGGAACCACCCCTGCCTAAACCCATACAATTCCATGGACAAAAGTGAATGCAGGACTTAGAGGCATACCGCCCCTGCATAAGGGTCTTTTTGTCCCAAAGTCTACAAGGGATCTAAAGTGTTTTTTACACTATTGACAGCCTTCCCGGCCTAAACAACAAAATTCAAGCTAGGTAACTTCTATCACCTGATCATAGTAAATAAAATATGTATCATAGGAAACAACTACTGGACATTTGCTTACACTGCTATTAACCATTACCATTCCAGGTGAAAACAATTCTAACAAAGGACCTTGATGTCTAGAGGAAATAGATCTGTTTGGCCGACATCTGATTCTCTTTCCAGTAATAATAATGTATGGTAAGTTTATTATATCATGCCTTTATCCTGCACCTGTTTGTACCATTTTGTGTTAAAACCCAAAACAATTCAAAATGTTCTTCACAATGACTTCTCTTATAAATGCCTATGATTTACACCCTCATATAGTTTAGTAGGATTATCCATTTATCTATCCTACTTCAAAGAAATAAGGATCTTAACTCACTTTTGATCACTGTTGATCAGATTAATTTTACTCCAAATGAAACAAAAGAGAGATTACATTAAAATAGCTGGAAAATAATTTTCAAGAACAGTGATATTTAATTATTTTATTTTCAGCATATCCTAGGGATAAGCCATCACTTTATAAAATGAGAATAACCCTTTAATATCCCTGCCGTACCGATACAGGAGAAATTTAGCACTACACAGTTCTCATTGAAATTGATTTATTTACCATGTAATGCATAGACATGCTAGGTCCTCCAAAGACAGAGATCACTTTTAGGCTACCCTAGTTTATTGATGGAGGTCACAAATAGAGAGTGCATTAACACAGTATACCATAATAGAGTTTTTAAAATGGGTTTTACCCTTTAACTTGTTGTCATCTAATAACAGGTATGCTCGTCATGAGCAGCAGGACATTTCCACATTAGGACGAGCATACTATTCCTACTGGACCGCACGTGCAAAGCAAGTGTGCCCCTATGATCAGGAGCAGGGCAATACACAGCCACAGCCCCGCTCTAATGACAGACATGAGAGAAATCTTTCATTTCCGCCGTTAACCCCTTGAATGCTGTGATCAACGCCGAGGGTGGGACCCCCTTTGAGGGCATCATAGATAAATATTTTGAAGTTCACTAGTAGGACCAGGTAGTGGGATTTACATTTTTAACAACAGGATCTCTAATTTTCCGACAAACATGCAAAGATATACATGCCTAATGGGGGAAGGGGTGTAGCGGTGTGTCGCTTGATGGAAAATTATTACGACGCTAATGATAGATATATGCCAGTACATTATAATTAAAAAAATCTAAATTGAAAATACCCCTATGGGATTAAAAAAAGGTCAATTAATTTTAAAAAGTTATGTTAAATAAAAAAATCGGCACATAAAATACACACAAATGCACATTTTTTTTTTTACAATAAATAAACAAGTCCCAAAACATAAAATAATAACCACATATTTGGTATTGTTATGACCGTAACAACCTTCACAATAAATTTTAAACATCATTTAGAATGATCGGTGTATGCTGTAAAAAAAAAAGTAATGTTAAATAAAAAAATCGGCAAATAAAATACACAATAAATAAACAAGTCCCAGAACATAAAATAATATACACATATTTGGTATTGTCACGAATGTAACAACCTGCACAATAATTTTACAGCATCAGTTATAATCGGTGTATGCTGTAAAAAAATAATAAATTAAACGCTAATACAACATACCGCAAAAAACAAAGCCTCATACAACTACTTTGAATAAAAACTTATGAACGCTGGGATGCAAAAAGAAAGAATCAAAAAATAGTTCTGATACTCAAGGCCAAAATTTGACTAGGCCTTAAAAGGGTTTTCCAGTCCCAAAAAAATGATGGCCAATCCTTATGATAAGCCATCAATATGTGATCAGTCGGGGTTCGACTTCCGGCACCCCTGACGATCAGCTTTTTTGAAGGGGTCACAGTTTCGTATGAGTGCCGCTTTCCCTTCATTTCTACTGCTCACACTGTGAATTGATGACACAGTTGTTGCATCGGTTCACAGAAGTACAGCCTTCTCTCATTCACTTCAATGAGAGAAGGCTGTAATACTGTGAACTGCCGCTAGAAGTATGTGGGAGATTCCCAGTGTGAGCAGAAAAGTAACTGAAGGGGAAGCAGTACTCATACAAGCGTTGCGGCTCCTTCAAAGCTGCTGATCGGCTGGGGTGCTAGGAGTCGGATCACGACCGATCAGATATTGATGGCCTAACCTGTATTAATGCAAATTTTATATGTTCGGAATTAACCTTTTTTTTTAGCATTCATAGTTGATCTTTTACTCCTTTTAATAGCTACAATTTCTTCTGATCATTCTCATGTTAGCAATTATATCCATGTAAACAGTTAACAATTAGTCAATGGCGATCTAAGTACTACAGAGGGAGGGGGCTCCCTCTGTGACCCTAGTAGTGGCCCACTACATGATTGTGGGGCACCAATGGGCTGTCATGGCAACCTTTTTTATCTGCCTATATGCCAAAGGCACGGCCTAATAAATAGAATTTCAGTGTTACACTGACAGGCAATAATGCTTTGGTATACTCAGAAGATCGCATTTTGAAGTTCACTAGTAGGACCAGGGGTGGGATTAAAATTTTTAACAACAGGTTCTGTAATTTTCTGTCAAAGATATACTTGCTTGTGGGAGGGGGGTGTGGCGGTGTGTTGTGCCATGGAAAATGATTACGACTCTAATGATCAAATAAAACAATTACAATATTCCAAATACACTATCTATTAATGTGAACTCTAAATAAATATTTTTGTATGTATTAGTCATATCCAAGAAACTTTTCAAGTTATGTATCTCCTTGTCCAGATTGTTTGTCTGGGTTGCCAAACTATGTATATAATTACATAAGCATACATACCTACCTACAGTGGCCACACTTATATTAAACTCACCCATTACATATAGATCAGGGGCGTAACTAGGAAAGACTGGGCCCCATAGCAAACTTTTGACTGGGGCCCCCCCTCCCCTGGGTGTCACACAACCCTCCCTTGTAGATAGTGCCTTTTTTACAGCCCCCCCTGTAGATAACGCCATACAGCCCCCCCCCCCCTCTGTAGATAGCGCCATACATCCCCTTGCCATACAGCCATACAGCCATACAGCCCCCCTGTAGATAACGCCATACAGCCGCCCTGTAGATAGCGCCATTCAGCCCCCCTGCAGAGAACGCCATACAGCCCCCCCTGTAGAGAACGGCATACAGCCCCCCCTGTAGGGAACGCCATACAGCCCCCCCTGTAGAGAACGCCATACAGCGTCCCCCCTCCCAAAAAAATGCTGGCATTGATAGGGAGAACGAGGGACTGAAAGTCCCCTGAACTTCTCCATGACAAACCTCTGACTTCCGGCGTCTGCGCAGCTCAATAAAAATGAAAGAAGTGCTGGTCACGCATGCGCACAAGCACGACCGGCGCTCCATTCATTTCTACGGAGCTGCCGACACAGACCCCGGAAGTCCGAGGTTTGTGATGGAGAACTTCAGGGGACTTTCAGTCCCCAGTTCTCCCTATCAATGCCAGCGATCACACATGTATCCCCTGTCCTGTGGATGTCCTGTGGAGAGGGGGGGGGATACATGTCTTTTGCTCTATTTTGCGCCTTCAGGACCAGACACCGTTTAGCCCTTTTTAGCACGTGTTAGTTAAATGGCTCTAACTTTTTTATTTGTTGGGCTAACGACGTGATTTTTGCGACGTTTTTTCCGTAGACGATGCAGGTTTCATTTTTTATCATTTTTATACGCACTTTTTTTGCTATTTTATCATTTTTATTCATAAAGTTTGAAAATAATAGTAAAAAAATAAGCTTTTTTAAATTTCAGCTATTTTTTTTTTGGTAATAACATAGTTTTACCCTAAAATAGACCTTTTATTTGTGATCGCCATTGTCTACCGTAAATTTTTATATATTACATGTCTATATTAGGGTAATTGGGTCAGCGCTAGCGTTACAACAATGATTGGCGGGGGGGAACGTTTTTTTTTTTGGGGGTGGGTATTTTATGTGTATGTATAATTTTTTTTGCACTTTACTTTATTATTTTTTTATTACTATGGTCTGTCCCCCAAAGGTCAAAGAAGACCTTTGGGGAACTTTATATATATTTTTTTCTTTCTTTTACACCATGTTTTTCCACTGTAACTGGAGCTGCACAGCAGCCCCAGTTACAGGGGAAATCAGCCCTCTCATAGTGACGATTGTCACTAATAGGGCTGTGCTGGGTCTAGTAAGACCCAGCAGCAGTCTGCCACTAACTGCACCCGGTGATCATGTGACCAGTCACATGATCACCAGGTGGAATAGAGACAGCGCCGCTGCTGCTGTCTCTATTCCTGTACACAGCGTGCATTCAGCGCTGTGTACAAGTGATCAGAGAAGACAGAAGCAGCGAAAGCTGCTTCTATCCTCTCCTCAGGGTCCCCGGCAGTAACTGACAGCCGGAGACCCGACATTCAGCTTCCCGATCGCGCGGGCAGCAAGTTAAAACCCAAGCCGTAGAAAGTCTATGGCTCGGGTTTTAAGGACCCTGACCGTAAAAATACAGCCAGCGGTCGGGAACCAGTTAATGGCAGAGCGGGGAGATACCTCCCTGCTCTGCCGTAGTGTTCAGTGGCGTCCTGCTGTAGCAGCCATAGCGGCTGCTAGCGGAGCCTCCGGCCATGGTGGGGGCCCGTGCCGGCGGGTAACACGGGCCCCCTCATGCCGCGGGCCCCGTAGCAGCCGCTACTGCTGCTACGGCGGTAGTTACGCCACTGATATAGATCCATATGTGCACATTCAGTACCCTAAGTGTGCTCCGCCCATTTAGTTATGCTTTATACTGTGAGATGTGTGCTATATTTGCCACAACCCTCAAATACAAAAGTTTAGTGTACAAATACAATATAAGATTAAATCTTAATGCATAGATACGGTGCCAGGACCAAGCTTAGTACATATATTCAGCACCAGAACCAAGCTCAGTAAATAAAGCACCAGAACAAAGCTCAATAGATATATACAGCCCCAGAACAAAGCTCAGTACATTAATACAGCACCAGAACAAAGCTCATTACATGTATGCAGCACCAGAACTAAGCTCAGCACATATGTGTAATACCAGCACAAATACAGCTCTGTACAGAAATCATTTGCAAATTCAGATTAGCCCCTGCCATTTATGTTTGTATGGCGTTAAACTACAGCTTCCAGTGTAGCCTGAACAGTGGTAAGAGTATGCTGGGAGTTGCTGTTTAAAAAAAAATAAATAAAGATACCACCTATCATCTCGCTGCAGATCATAGAGTGACTACAGTACTGATCCGCCAGAAGGAGAATAAACATTTAAATTCAGTCACTCACACGTGACATTTTCTCAGATATATTATGATTACTATTTGCAAAGGTATGAGTATTTTTCTAAATATGCTAATTTGGCTATACTTGCCAAATAGGTGGTTACTCTTTCGTTTCACTCTGGGTGGTGTAATGTTTTCTGTATAACGCTGTCCAATTGTCATACAGCTTCTCCCCCTTCCCTGGCCAGCAACACAGCCTGATCATATAGTATACAGCTTCCATTCCTGACTGTGTTTTCAACTGATGATATCTCCGGTTGTTTCACAGCTAGATCTTGGTGTCATATGAAAGATTAGAATCTCATCTTTCATATGCCTCCGGAACCACTGACTAAGTGGTCCACAGCTCGAGATATGGCCGTTTTAAGTGATCCGCCTTCTCTCCAGCCAGAGCTTCTCACACTGTGTGAAGCAGCTTGATGCTGATAGGACAGTGTCAGAGGCTGTGAGGCAGCTCCACCTGAGGAGAATTGCTGGTGTTGATGCCCATTTGTCAAGTATAAGTTCATTTGCATATTTAGAAAAAATCTCATAGCTTTTAAAATAATAAACATTTTGGGAAACAATTTTCACTAGCATTATCAGTGTGACAGCGCCTATTAGATTAGGTAGGAGATTGGTCATTACTAAACTAGTGACTTTAAATATGCGGATACTAATGAGTGCAGGGGACCGGGACACGAGCCTGCTTCTCCACGGTTTTGCAGACTGGCTGTAATTTTAACAACCAGTTCAGGCAATCCAGGGAGAACCCGTCCAATCCCACCCCTGAGTAGGAATAAAAGTATTGTTCATCTCAGTTTAATGAAGTTTACAAGTGAAAAATAAGTGTTGATATATAGTATTATAACTACCTGCATAATAAAGCTAACACATTGGTACAACCGAAAACTGATTAGCAGAGCCTTAAAGGGGAAAACCAATTTTCAAAGACTCTTTAATGGTATCTCCATTTCAGACCTCCATCAATTAGCCAGAGCAGGCTAAAATTTTAGTACATTATAAGTTCCTCACAATGGTGCCATTAAAAAATACAACTCGGCCCGCAAAAACCAAGCTCACATATGGTTAAGTCAATGGAAAATGTTTAAATTTATTGCACTTAGAACGCAGTGATGAAATAACTAAAATAAATTGCTGTTTCCTTAAGACCCAAAATAGCTGGGTCCTTAGCAGGTTAATGATTGGGCAGAGCGCTGATGAAGCGCCCTACCCAATCATAGAGAGATCTGTGCAGCCGTACAGTAGCTGGACAGTCCTCTCTACCTCCTCCCTGGACTCATCTCTATGATCAGTGCAGGAAGGAAACAGGAAGCTGAACAAACAGTCTACAGCTTCGGAGCGGGGAGAAGCACACGGAGCGGCGCTAGATATTTACGCTGCATGTTAAAGAAGGATGCAGGAGGCAGGGAAAATGCTAAAAGGAAATCAGTGAGCAGTTTGGTGTGTGATGCAGTGGCCAATATCTTCAGCTGCTCCATCGGCACTGCGACTGTGTGCATTGAAGCCTGTGTGTTTTGCAGTCGTGTGCTGCTTTTAATTGTGGTGCCAGTATTACTGGCAAAAGTAAACTTATATCTCTCTTTCTATATAGGGTATGCTAAGGACAGCTGCACGTACAGGTTCCTGTTTGGGACCACCCTTTTAGGGGCAAATGCCCTGCTTTCTTGTAGGGACAAGCCTAGGGACACTCTAGAGCACATATTTAATACCATTATATTCACTTTGCTCCTGAGGAGGAGTCTGTGTGAGAGCGCGACCATGTGAAGGAGTCTGTGTGAGAGGGGGACCATGTATAGGAGTCTATGAGAGATGGACCATGGAGAGCAGTCTGTGGAACAGTAGAGGGAATAGTGAGCAGACTGTGACAGAGGGGGGCATGGAAAACAGTCTTTGTAACAGAGGAGGACATAGGGAGCAGACTGTGAGAGAGGGGGCATGGAGAGTAGTCTGTGTAACAGAAGAGGGAATAGGAAGCAGACTGTGAGAGAGGGGACCTGGGGAGGAAACTGTATGAGAGGGGGGATTATATGGAGGAGTCTGTGAGAGATGGACCATGGAAAGCAGTCTTTGTAACAGAGGAGGGCATAGGGAGCAGACTGTGAGAGAGGGGGCATGGGGAGTAGTCTGTGTAACAGGAGAGGGAATAGGGAGCAGATTGTGAGAGAGGTGGGGCATGGAAAGCAGTCTGTGTAACAGAAGAGGCAATAGAGCGCAGACTGTGATAGAGGGGGCATGGAAAGCAGTCTTTGTAAAAGAGGAGGGCATAGGGAGAAGACTGTGAGGGAGGGTGGCATGGAGAGTAGTCTGTTTAACAGAAGAGGGAATAGGGAGCAGACTGTGAAAGAGGGGGCATGGGGAGGAAACTGTATGAGAGGGGGGATTATGTTGAGAAGTCTGTGAGAGATGGACCATGGAAAGCAGCGTATTAGCTTAGCAACGAAGCTAATAAGGGGCATGGAGAATCTAAGTTATGAGGAAAGATTAAAAGAACTAAACCTATTTAGCCTTGAGAAAAGACGACTAAGGGGGGACATGATTAACTTATATAAATATATGAATGGCGCATACAAAAAATATGGTGAAATCCTGTTCCATGTAAAACCCCCTCAAAAAACAAGGGGGCACTCCCTCCGTCTGGAGAAAAAAAGGTTCAACCTGCAGAGGCGACAAGGCTTCTTTACTGTGAGAACTGTGAATCTATGGAATAGCCTACCGCAGGAGCTGGTCGCAGCAGGGACAGTAGATGGCTTTAAAAAAGGCTTAGATAATTTCCTAGAACAAAAAAATATTAACTGCTATGTGTAGAAATTTTTTACTTCCCCTTTCCCATCCCTTGGTTGAACTTGATGGACATGTGTCTTTTTTCAACCGTACAAACTATGTAACTATGTAACTATGTAGCAGAGGAGGGCATAGGGAGCAGACTGTGAGAGAGGGTGGCATGGGGAGTAGTCTGTGTGAGAGAGGGGGCATGGATTGCAGTCTGTGAGTGAGAAAGGGGCATGGGCAGTCTTTGTGAGATGGGGACCATGGGAGTAGACTCTGAGAGATGGGGGTATATTAAGACTCTATGTAATGGAGTGGGGCAAGTGGAGCAGTCTGTGTAAAAGGGGGGAGTCTGTCCATTCTAGTTTCAGTCTTTCTGGTACTGGGACAACACTGGCACTTGGAGGGGAAAGTAATCCACTGGACATCAGATATGCAACATTAACAATTTCACTGCCCTAGACCACCTAGGATACTGACATTAACTCTTTCTTCCCTAGGCCATCGTGGATACTGACATTAGCTAGTTCATTTCCCTAGAGCAACAGGAATTCAGACATTAAAGGGGTTGTCCAGACATGTATTATTGATAGCCTATCCTTAGGATGGGTCAGTAATATCAGATTGGTGGTGGTCCGACTTCTGTCACCCTCGCTGTTCATCTGATTGATGGGGTCACTGCTTTTTCACAGTTTACAGGCAAAGTGCTTTACACATCCGGAGCGGCTGTGCCTGGGAATGCAGGTCCAGTCCCATTTGAGTGAATGTATACAGTACTGTGCCTGGTAAACACTGAAAAAGGCGGCGACGACGAACGCCGCAGCCTCTACAGGTAGGCACAGGTGGTGCCGTGAACAACTACAACTTTTCCTACTAAAAACAAGCCCACATGCGGCTTTATCGACAGAAAAATAAAAAAGTAAACTTTTTTATTTTTCTGTTGACAAAGCCATATGTGGCCTTGTTTTTTGTGGTGCAAGTTGTAGTTGTGGGAGATGAATTGACCAAAAAACAGCCATTCTGGCACTTAAATGTTTTAATTTTTTTACGACGTTCACCATTCAGTTTTAATTATGTTATATTGTAATTGTTCGGATATTTACGGACGTCGTGATAACAATTTAGCTTATTTTATTTATTTTTTTACATTACTTTAGAGGAAAAATGGGAAAAGGATGGTTTTAGGATCTTTTTATATTTTTATTTACACTAATAAAAACAATATTAAACTTTTTTTAGGACGTGCTATTGTGTCAAGGTGCAGGTCGGGGTTAAGTATGGCAAATTATTTCTAGCTATACAGCAATATTTTTTTGCCTCTGTTTTGAATTGCTGAATTTAGGAGGAACAGCACCCTGGTCCCTAAAATGCCCCGCTCACTAGCTATAAAGGCTTCAAGAGAATATTAGACAGGACGTATTAAAATTGTGCAAGTGATTATTAGTGATTTTTCTTTTATTGAATAGTCTAATAGTGAATCCATGAGAAAGCTATGATACCATGAATTGAAAAGTTTGGATGAATATAATAATATTTACAAATAAATAATTATTCCCCTGAGTATAGTATTAAGTCAATCATGTGAAATTTAAAGAGACTCTGTCACCACATTATAAGTGCCCTATCTCCTACATAAGGAGATGGGCGCTGTAATGTAGGTGACAGTAATGCTTTTTATTTAAAAACACGATCTTTTTTCACAAAGTTAGGAGCGATTTAAGTTTATGTTAATGAGCTTTCTTAATGCCCAAGTGGGCGTACTTTTACTTTCGACCAAGTGGGCGTTGTACAGAGGAGTGCATGACGCTGACCAATCAGCATCATGCACTCCTCTCCATTCATTTACACTGTACTAGCGATATAGATATATCGCTATGTGCAGCCTCATACACAAACCCTAACATTACTACAGTGTCCTGATAATGAATACACATGAAATCCAGCCTGGACGTCATGTGTACTCAGAATCCTGACACTTCTGACTCTTTTTTGTGAGATTCCAGCAACGGATACTAAATCTCGCGAGATCTCGGAGCTAAACGAGATTTGGTTTCACTTGCCGGAATCTCACAAAAAAAGATTCAGAAGTGTCAGGATTCTGAGTACACATGACGTCCAGGCTGGATGGTCATGTGTATTCATTATCAGGACTCTGTAGTAATGTTAGGGCTTGTGTATGAGGCTGCACATAGCGATATATCTATATCGCTAGTGCAGTGTAAATGAATGGAGAGGAGTTCATGATGCTGATTGGTCAGCGTCATGCACTCCTCTGTACAACGCCCACTTGGTTGAAAGTAAAAGTACGCCCACTTGGGCATTAAGAAAGCTCATTAGCATAAACTTAAATCGCTCCTAACTTTGTGAAAAAATATCGTTTTTTTAAATAAAAAGCACTACTGTCACCTACATTACAGCGCCCATCTCCTTATGTAGGAGACAGGACACTTATAATGTGGTGACAGAGTCTCTTTAAAGAATATGGCACAGCTGTAAATCTGTCTAGAGAAAACTGTCCTGAAAACCTGGAGACCATAGAAAAAAGGTAAGAGATCAACCAAAGATTCATGACTGCTCTGAGAGATAAAGTGCTTTACTAGTCTTTACTTAAAGAGATTCTGCCCGCTTCCATTTTTCTATCTTACATACATATACAATAACTATCTAATTTTTCAGCCATCCAGCCTGGATGTCATGTGTATTCAGAATTCTGACACTTCTGAATCTTTTCTGTGAGATTTACAGCACGGGAAACGAAATCTCGCGAGATTACGGAGGTAAACGAGATTTCGTTTCCCGTGCTTTAAATCTCACAAAAAAGATTCAGAAGTGTCAGGATTCTGAATACACATGACGTCCAGGCTGGATGGTCATGTGTATTCATTATCAGGACACTGTATTAACGTTAATCAAGCAGAATCGCTGTGTATGTAGCTGCACATAGTGATATAACTATATCGCTAGTGCAGTGTAAATGAATGGAGAGGAGTGCATGATGCCGATTGGTCAGCGTCATACGCTCCTCTGTACAACGCCCACTTGGTCGAAAGTAAAAATACAACCACTTGGGCATTAAGCAACTAATTAGCATAAACCAAAATCGCTCCTAACGTTGTGAAAATAGATCGTTTTTAAAAAAAAATAAAAAGCATTACTGTCACCTACATTATAGCGCCCATCTCCTTATGTAGGAGATAGGACACTTATAATGTGGTGACAGAGCCTCTTTAACGCATTCGAGACTGCTAACAGCTCTTTTTGCTTTGAAGATAGGGATTTTTCCTCGGGGTTTCTAATGCCCCTGTGTCCTTAGACCCAGTACGTGGGCTCCCCATCCAGTCCCGGAAGCATCGGTTGTCAAAATCGTCCACCTCAGTGACTTTATTGATCTGCCATTCACCGAGCTCAGCCACCATCTTAAAGCCTCCCTGGTCATGGAAGGTATCACCATGACCTCTTCTAGAGACCCTATGGATCTGTTCCACTGAGATAGTAAATCCTACTGGAGATCACTCATGTGCCCTCTAGTCTGCTATATGGGTGGTCAAATTCTGATGTCTATCCTCCAAGAGAGCAACCGTCATCTCTATGCAATCCAGGATGAATCCTAAAAACCGGCACCTCTGTGCAGGAATTAAATTAGTCTTCTTTCCGTTTATGAGCCAACCTAAGTTGACTAAAAATTCTATCACTTCCTGAAGGTGAATCTGCATCAGACTTGCTGTCTTGGCTATCAAGAGCCAGTGGTACTATCATTATGCCTCTTTTTTTCAGATTCACCATCATGGCCGCTGCCACCTTTGTGAAGATCCACAGGACTGAAGATAGGCCAAACAGTAGG
Source organism: Rhinoderma darwinii (assembly GCF_050947455.1). NCBI lineage: Eukaryota > Metazoa > Chordata > Amphibia > Anura > Rhinodermatidae > Rhinoderma > Rhinoderma darwinii. Next base: position 192,792,533 of record NC_134691.1, on the reverse strand, counting down.
CATGTAAACTGGAAGTGTCTCATGACCCCTTCTTCCGGGAAGACAACTTTTTCAATTTTCTGTAGGATCTCTTCATGGGAATGTGAAGATATGCCTCACTTAAATCCAATGTGGTCATGAAATCTCCTTCCTCTAGCAAAGTTGTTGCCGATTTTATAGTCAGGTTCACTGAATTGACAACTGAGTAAAAAGATATCTTTAATAGTAACTAGTTTAAAAACAGGGGTAACACACCACTGTGACATAAGCCCCACCGTGAAAATTTAAAAAATGTATTAAACAAGGAAACACTGAGTTATTATGATACCTATATCTCTGTGTATAAACGATATTTGTAGGAATCAGCATATACCCAGGGCACAACAGTAGTACAAGCCCTAATTATAGCATAGGTGTCCGACAATTACGGATCTCCTAACGCTGGGTTTCACACAATATATTGTCCCCAATGCACACATTCCTTAAACATTAAACGACCCTACGCGTTTCAGATACTCATCCTCAGGGGTCCGTATCTTGGTAACTCTGGCCTCATCACCAGCGATATTAGTATTTCAACAGCGGATATTCCGCTGTGCGTCACGGGAAGATGCACGTATCGATGTCAACGGCATACTCCATAGCAGGCGCTAGGTTACTATAAACGCTAAACTCCACCCATCGTGTACGGCGGCAAAACATGAATTGACCAATCACAACACCCTCTCGATTCGTGACACCTGCCCATGTGACCCCCCGCCGTCAGCTGACAGCCAGGGGTCATCATCGGCCGCATCAAGCCGAACGCGCAGGCGCAGTGGAAGCCAAGGACGTGTCGCCCGGACTGCCAAACACGAGGAGGTAAGCGCTAAAAGATAATATATTGTAAGTATATCTTGCGGCACAGTGTACCACCGCAAGTGGGCAACCTCACAAAGCAACTCAAGAAAAAAAAAACACATATGAGGTGGAAGAAATTGCTGAGGTCCCTATTCCTTAGAAAAACTGACAAAACGATCTCTTAGTATGTTGGCTAACAAGTATAGCCATCTCAAATAAGTAATGCACAAATGCAGATAAACACTCACCCACCCCAAGGTAAAACACCTATCGGGGGATGGTATCACACATTTTAAATAAAACATGTATAGTTAGTCTGCTCATTTAGACCTAGTGGTTGTATGCATTCCAGTCTATGGATCCACTGCGCTTCCTTCCGTAGAATCAGGTTATCCCAGTCCCCTCCTCTCTTGGGGGGTCTGACAAGTTCAATTGCTTGAAATTTTAACACTGCTGCCTGGCCTTGGTGTTTTGCATGCACGTGCTTGGATATTGGAGTGTCCCTACCATGAATAATGTCTCCAACATGCTCCCTAATACGACGACGAAGTTGTCGTGCTGTTTTACCCACATAATTTAGGGGGCATGGGCATGTAATAAGGTAGACTACTCCAGCTGTCTTGCAATTGACGTAGTCCCGAATATTGTATTGTTTTTGGGTGACAACACTGGTAAAGCTATTTCCTTTAAGAATGAAATCACAGGCTTTACAACCACCGCATCTAAAAGTGCCTGGTGTTTGTCTATCCAGCCAAGTACCCCTAGGTGAAATGGGGTCAAAACAGCTGTGCATGACTCTGTCCCTTATATTTTTCCCTCTCCGATACGTGACAGAAGGCCTCTGTGTGATCTGATCTGCTAGATCTATATCAGAACTGAGAATACGCCAATACCTATTCAGTATCTGCATAATGTCATTCTGTTTTGAGTCATAGGTGCCTATGAGTCTGGTAACTTGTTCCTCTTTCCGTTTTTTAGGGACCAGAAGACATTGCCTATCTGCATCCCTAGCTCCCTCATAGGCCTTTCTAATAACACTCTTGGGGAAACCTCTATCCTTCAATCTTGTTTTGAGTTCCTGGGCCTGGCACTCAAAATCACCCATAGAGCTACAGTTCCTACGTACTCTCATAAATTGGCCCTTCGGAATGCCACGTTTGAGGGAATAAGGATGACAGCTATTCCATTGCAAAAAACTATTTGTTGCTGTCTCTTTCCGATGTACCTTTGTGCGAATTGTACCTCCTTCCGTTTTTATAATTTTCAAGTCTAGAAAGGACAGTTCATTCTCACTGATCTCACATGTAAACCTAAGTCCTACATCATTTTTATTGAGGGCTGCTACGAACTTATGGAACTCGTCTACTGAAGAGTTCCAGAGAATAAGCACGTCATCAATATATCTAATCCACAGTCCAACGGATGAAGTCCAATTTACAAATTTGTCACCAAAGACAATTGTCTCCTCCCACCAGCCAAGAAATAGATTTGCATAGGTGGGAGCAGCGGGACTCCCCATTGCAGTTCCACATTGCTGATGAAAGATCTTATCTTCAAATATAAATATATTTTTTTCAAGAACAAACTGTAATAACTGCAAAACAAATTGGTTATGAGCAGCAAACTGTGTACCTCTTGATCCCAAATAGTACTCAATCGCTTTATAGCCACATTTGTGAGGTATGGATGAATACAAGGCCTCAACATCCAAACTAGCCAGGATTGTATCTTTCTCCAGAGAAATACCATCAATCTGTTTCAAGACATCCATGGTGTCACGTACATATGATGTAAGACTTAAGACAAAGGGGCGCAACACCTGATCAACATAAGTACTCACATTTTGAGTTAAATTGTTAATGCCTGAAACAATGGGTCTGCCACGTAAGGGAGGATACCCTTTGTGGATTTTGGGCAGGCTATAGAAACACGCCATAACAGGATGTAAGACTTAAGACAAAGGGGCGCAACACCTGATCAACATAAGTACTCACATTTTGAGTTAAATTGTTAATGCCTGAAACAATGGGTCTGCCACGTAAGGGAGGATACCCTTTGTGGATTTTGGGCAGGCTATAGAAACACGCCATAACAGGAAATTGTGGGTACAGGAACCCAAACTCTCCTGCACTAATCAAGGATCTGCTCTTTGCATCACTCAGAATGCTCAGCAACTCCTTCTTGAATAGTGCTGTGGGGTTATCCTTTAAAATGGTAGGGGCATGGATAACAATTTGTCCTGGTCCGAACGATTAGCTCTGACCACTCTAGAGAAAAAACAGAACATCGTGTTAAAAGCATCTGATAAGGGTGGTAACATTGTGGTCATGAGTAGGGATGATTATATAAAAAAAAAAAAAAAAAAAAAAAAAAATGTGTGAGGACATATTGTTTAACCATAATTGTTACACCATTTTAAAGGATAACCCCACAGCACTATTCAAGAAGGAGTTGCTGAGCATTCTGAGTGATGCAAAGAGCAGATCCTTGATTAGTGCAGGAGAGTTTGGGTTCCTGTACCCACAATTTCCTGTTATGGCGTGTTTCTATAGCCTGCCCAAAATCCACAAAGGGTATCCTCCCTTACGTGGCAGACCCATTGTTTCAGGCATTAACAATTTAACTCAAAATGTGAGTACTTATGTTGATCAGGTGTTGCGCCCCTTTGTCTTAAGTCTTACATCATATGTACGTGACACCATGGATGTCTTGAAACAGATTGATGGTATTTCTCTGGAGAAAGATACAATCCTGGCTAGTTTGGATGTTGAGGCCTTGTATTCATCCATACCTCACAAATGTGGCTATAAAGCGATTGAGTACTATTTGGGATCAAGAGGTACACAGTTTGCTGCTCATAACCAATTTGTTTTGCAGTTATTACAGTTTGTTCTTGAAAAAAATATATTTATATTTGAAGATAAGATCTTTCATCAGCAATGTGGAACTGCAATGGGGAGTCCCGCTGCTCCCACCTATGCAAATCTATTTCTTGGCTGGTGGGAGGAGACAATTGTCTTTGGTGACAAATTTGTAAATTGGACTTCATCCGTTGGACTGTGGATTAGATATATTGATGACGTGCTTATTCTCTGGAACTCTTCAGTAGACGAGTTCCATAAGTTCGTAGCAGCCCTCAATAAAAATGATGTAGGACTTAGGTTTACATGTGAGATCAGTGAGAATGAACTGTCCTTTCTAGACTTGAAAATTATAAAAACGGAAGGAGGTACAATTCGCACAAAGGTACATCGGAAAGAGACAGCAACAAATAGTTTTTTGCAATGGAATAGCTGTCATCCTTATTCCCTCAAACGTGGCATTCCGAAGGGCCAATTTATGAGAGTACGTAGGAACTGTAGCTCTATGGGTGATTTTGAGTGCCAGGCCCAGGAACTCAAAACAAGATTGAAGGATAGAGGTTTCCCCAAGAGTGTTATTAGAAAGGCCTATGAGGGAGCTAGGGATGCAGATAGGCAATGTCTTCTGGTCCCTAAAAAACGGAAAGAGGAACAAGTTACCAGACTCATAGGCACCTATGACTCAAAACAGAATGACATTATGCAGATACTGAATAGGTATTGGCGTATTCTCAGTTCTGATATAGATCTAGCAGATCAGATCACACAGAGGCCTTCTGTCACGTATCGGAGAGGGAAAAATATAAGGGACAGAGTCATGCACAGCTGTTTTGACCCCATTTCACCTAGGGGTACTTGGCTGGATAGACAAACACCAGGCACTTTTAGATGCGGTGGTTGTAAAGCCTGTGATTTCATTCTTAAAGGAAATAGCTTTACCAGTGTTGTCACCCAAAAACAATACAATATTCGGGACTACGTCAATTGCAAGACAGCTGGAGTAGTCTACCTTATTACATGCCCATGCCCCCTAAATTATGTGGGTAAAACAGCACGACAACTTCGTCGTCGTATTAGGGAGCATGTTGGAGACATTATTCATGGTAGGGACACTCCAATATCCAAGCACGTGCATGCAAAACACCAAGGCCAGGCAGCAGTGTTAAAATTTCAAGCAATTGAACTTGTCAGACCCCCCAAGAGAGGAGGGGACTGGGATAACCTGATTCTACGGAAGGAAGCGCAGTGGATCCATAGACTGGAATGCATACAACCACTAGGTCTAAATGAGCAGACTAACTATACATGTTTTATTTAAAATGTGTGATACCATCCCCCGATAGGTGTTTTACCTTGGGGTGGGTGAGTGTTTATCTGCATTTGTGCATTACTTATTTGAGATGGCTATACTTGTTAGCCAACATACTAAGAGATCGTTTTGTCAGTTTTTCTAAGGAATAGGGACCTCAGCAATTTCTTCCACCTCATATGTGTTTTTTTTTTTCTTGAGTTGCTTTGTGAGGTTGCCCACTTGCGGTGGTACACTGTGCCGCAAGATATACTTACAATATATTATCTTTTAGCGCTTACCTCCTCGTGTTTGGCAGTCCGGGCGACACGTCCTTGGCTTCCACTGCGCCTGCGCGTTCGGCTTGATGCGGCCGATGATGACCCCTGGCTGTCAGCTGACGGCGGGGGGTCACATGGGCAGGTGTCACGAATCGAGAGGGTGTTGTGATTGGTCAATTCATGTTTTGCCGCCGTACACGATGGGTGGAGTTTAGCGTTTATAGTAACCTAGCGCCTGCTATGGAGTATGCCGTTGACATCGATACGTGCATCTTCCCGTGACGCACAGCGGAATATCCGCTGTTGAAATACTAATATCGCTGGTGATGAGGCCAGAGTTACCAAGATACGGACCCCTGAGGATGAGTATCTGAAACGCGTAGGGTCGTTTAATGTTTAAGGAATGTGTGCATTGGGGACAATATATTGTGTGAAACCCAGCGTTAGGAGATCCGTAATTGTCGGACACCTATGCTATAATTAGGGCTTGTACTACTGTTGTGCCCTGGGTATATGCTGATTCCTACAAATATCGTTTATACACAGAGATATAGGTATCATAATAACTCAGTGTTTCCTTGTTTAATACATTTTTTAAATTTTCACGGTGGGGCTTATGTCACAGTGGTGTGTTACCCCTGTTTTTAAACTAGTTACTATTAAAGATATCTTTTTACTCAGTTGTCAATTCAGTGAACCTTATAATTAAAATTCTTTATATTGTGGGAGCACAATTAGATTCTATCTAACTATACAGTGAAACGATTTTATAGTCTCCATACGAAAGTCTTGTTTCCTTACGAAAGTGTTCAGGTACCTCAAGTCTAATATTACCCGAAACTTCCCGTCCGCTTTTGGGACCAGAAATAGTGGAGAGTGAACTTCTCTGCCTCTTGAAGCTTGCGGGACTTCCTCCAGTACTCATTTGTGGATGAATTTGTTGATAGAGATTTTGAAAACCATCCTTGTCTGGCAATCTGAGGAAAAATAAGTGACCAGAAACCTTGCTTAAGGAGGGAATTGAAAATCTATTGTGAAGCCTTCTGAAACGACCCTCACTATCCAGGGATCCAAGACTTGATCCCACCAGACTTAGGCGAAGGCTAGAAGTCTTTCCTCCACTGGTAGGAGACTGGCGCCAGAATCTGTAGGAAGATGAAGATTGATTCGATCTTCCTCTTCCTTGAGACCTACGAAAAGTTCCCCTCTGGGAAATCGGGCTTCTTTCTTCAAAACTTTTCTCTGAGGTTCCTAGAACCTGCCGCTGACGAGGAACCTCTGCGAGTGAATCTTCTTCTTGGCCTCTGAAAAAAAAAAGGGAGAGACTTTCTCTTATCTGAGAGTCTAGCCATGAGATCGTCTAACTCCTCTCCAAAAAGCCTCCCAGGCTTATATTCCATCGCGCATAATGCGTTCTTGGACTTCCAGTCTGCAACCAAGCTTTGAGCCATATGGCCCTCCGGCCTGCCACAGACAAAGCCATATTTCTGGTCGCTAATCTTATCAATTCGCCGGAGGCGTCACTAAGAAAGTCCGTGGCTAAAGACATATACCTGAAAGCCATCAAGAGATCGTCCCTCTGGATTTCGTCCTGTATGTCATCATGCAGCTGCGCTATACAACTCTTAAGGCTTTTAATTACTGCTGAACTGGCAATCGCTACCTTAGACTGTGCCACTCCTGAATCATAGGACTTCCTAAAGGCTGTCGGCTTTACAATCAAAGGGCTCTCTAAGGCTTGCCCCATCCTCTACAGGCACTAGGGTACGGGTGGATAACTCTGTAATCCTCCGGTTCATCTGCCCTGACTGCCCGAATTAGTCTGTTTATCTTTTCTAGAGGGAATAGAGCCTCCATCGGATCTTCCTCTCCCTCTGAGGCTGACATGTACACCTCCACCATTCAAAACCTGTAGGTCCCCATAGGATAACACAGATGCGTCTTCTCTAGGAGTTCTATGGTGGAACATCCGATTAGATGACAATTGAGATTGTGAGGCTCCTAGCTCTCTCACAGACTCGGCCACACATTCTTTTATGAAAGCTTTCATCTCGCGACATAGCGGTTGTAGTCACGCCTTCCTTTTGTAGACAGCCTCTACATAATTTCTCCTGGTGCCGTTATATTTGACGCCCGATATTTAAATAACCCCCTGAACTGTCAATGGGGCGTGTACTGGCAAGGGGGAATGTTACTATGGCTGTGACACTGTCCAATCAGATTTGGACAGTGTTACAGCAAGAGCGAGGATAGAGGAAAGAGTGTGGGCTAGCGCGCGTGCACACTCTCACTCTTCAGCTTTCAAGATCAGTCTTCTGCCAAACTGGCAAGGGGGCATGTCTCTGCTACGGATAGTGCACACGCTCTCCAGCTCTTACACTGTCCGTAGCAGTGACACGCCCCCTTGCCAGTTAGGCAGACAAAGTACAAGACTGATCTCTCACAAGAGATGAGAGCGCGCATGCGCGCTCTCCTCTCCACAACTCTTACACTGTCCGTAGCAGTGACACGCCCCCTTGCCAGTTCGGTAGAAGACTGATCTTGAAAGCTGATGTGAAAGCGTGCGCGCGCAAACTCTCTCCTCTATCCTCACTCTTGCTGTAACACTGTCCATATCTGATTGAACAGTGTCACAACCATAGTAACATGCCCCCTTGCCAGTACACGTCCCATTGACAGTTCAGGTGGTTATTTAAATATCGGGTGCCAAATATAATTGCACCGATATCTAATTAACGGAGGAGGGTAGAATTTTTATTTAAAGTCCCCCAGGGTTTGTGCAGCCCTGCCCATTACATGCTGCACTCAGCTGCACATGTATGGGGAGGTGAAAGGTTCTCTTTAAATACTCCAGGGGGGAAAAAACACTCCCAGTGGGAAGATCCCCCTGGAAGGTGGCTCCCCTCTCCAGAAAACACCTAACATATGGAAAATTTAATCCTATTCCAAGGAATAGAAGAGCTACCAACCTCCTCTAATATCTGGGAGACTAGAAAACATTTCAATTATAGTCTATTTCTTCCCTGCAGAGAGCAGGGAACATACGCTGCCCTTGCTGACAGGAACAGAGCAGCAGCCAATCCGGGCGCCAACACCCAAAAGATGGAGGCACCCATGTCGCTACCGAACGAAGCCAGAGGAGGGACACCCGTCCACCCCTAGCACAGAGCTGACCAATCACGCGGCAGCCAGCGGAATAGGAAGATTAGCCTGGGCTGATATGCAAAGCCCGGCTGCAAATCTCCCACATGAAAACGCTACCAATCGTGCTGCCAAATAACTGAAGCTGGGGCCCAGAAGTGTCTAAAAAAACTAAAGGAAAAAACTACCCAGATGTTGTTTGTTGCTGACAGGAAACCAGCAATAAATTAAATCCTTACTTATTCAGAAAAAAAGGAACCTGGGGAGGAAGAAAATACATTTAACCAGGTAAAAGACAACATCACCTGCCAGTACCAATGGTAGGAAAAAAAAAGACTCAAGGAGGTGGGATTTAGGTTCCAGGATAAAGTCTGCCTAGTTTGAAGAATTTGATTGTTTCTTGTCACCTGTCCTACCAGCAGTGGGGAGTTAACACATTTGTTTCTGTGCTGCTGCTTCGGATGACCAGGAAAAGTTTATCCTTGCAGTGTGGTCAAAAAAACAAACAAACAAGATTACAAGATTTCTTTATTGGAACAGTGTTAAAAATTTTTAAAAAAATATGATGTGGTTTGACGAAACCAAAGTTTGTTATCTTTATGTACATCAAAAATATGTTTTTTTCATAAACCAAACATGGCACAACACCAACGCTACACTATACCCACTGTAAAATATTGTAGTAACAGCGTCATGCTATGGGGATGCTTCTTTGAAGGAAGACACGTGAGGGTAGCATTTAGGATAAATGTGCAAAATTGCTGCAGGATCCAAGAGAACTTTGCCTTGGTATAAGATTTAGTCTCAGCAATACAATAATTAAAAAAAAAATGCAAGAGATAGACAGGAATGGTTTAAAACAATAGTAATGGATTGGCCAAGACTTCAATACAATGGTAAATGGGTGGGTTGATAAGTGTTAACCTGTTTTCCCAGTAAAAATTTCAGTACCGCAAAATTAACATCGTATACCTATTGTGTCACTCATACCATTGCATTTAGATTGTAAGCTCTTATGGGCAAAGACATCTCTCCTTTTGTCTTATTGTTTATTTGCCTTGATTACTTGTCATTTTACTTGTCTGTTACTGTACTTCCCCAATTGTAATGCGCTGCAGAACATATTGGCGCTATTATATTATTATTATTATTATTATTATTAAAAAAAAAATAGAAATGGAAGGTCTAGCCATGCTGAGCACAACAATGTTTTAAAATGATGGCAGTAGGATATTTTCCTTCTACCTTCCAGGCTTATAGATGTATGGTTGAAATGGTCTTACAACATGTTTCAAACTGTATAATAAAGCAGTCCCGAGGTATTACAACCAGGGCAGAAAGCATGTGTCATACTAAGGTAGTTGAAACATGACAGTAATGAGAGATAATAAATAGTCAGAGTGAACTTTGAATATGTAAATAATTACGAATATTTCTTTGGATTGAATGGCTGATCATTTCTTTCCAGGTTAGATAAAGCCCTGTTTCAAGTACATAGCAACAAGTTTGTATTTGCCTTTGAATGGGTGTGAGAATTACATAACTGTGTGGTTTTACAATCTACGTTCTACAACAACTCAGTTTAGTAAACCAAGCCAATAATAATACTGTATTACTACTTACAATTACTTACTTTTAATTGCAGCCGTACTCCAGGTATGTAAGAAGATCTTCTTAGAACATATTAAACAGAGGCATTTATTACATCTGTTCCATATGTGCTTAACAACATCACGAAAGCTAGATATTAACCAGTTGTGAAAATACCTGTCAAGTGTAGTTGATAAGAAAGGAATTTCACATAAATTTAAGTTGGTATTAGGCATATGGAAATAATATAGAGCCATACAAATGTTTGAGCAAACATTACTTCACATTGTATGATCTGTAACACACACAGACATAAAGCTGTAATTTGACATCCTGTTGGAACCTATTTTAGTGCTCATTTTGGTCTTAAAACTAAGGCAAAACTTTACCCAAGTAATAAAATTTCCATGCAAATGCACTGTTTGCAAATTAATGTCATCCATTAGAAAACCTACCACATCCCCTCTGTATCCAATACAACAATGTAAAAAAAAACAACAGTATATCCAGGTGGATCATATAGCGATATATCATTATTACATATAAGGCTGGGTTCACACGTGGCGGAATTTCACTTGAATTCCGCCGCGGACACTCCGCAGCGTTAATCCGCAGCGGAGCCGTTTCTCCATTGACTTCCACTTTTATTTAGCAGTGTTCGTTTAGACGATGCGTAAAATTCCGCTGCGGAGCATAGGCTGCGGAGTGGAATTTGGTGTCCGCAGCATGCTCTGTCTGTTGCGGACCAGTGGCGGACTGGTTGCGGACTCATTGTGGAAGTTCTCCTTTCACTTCAATGGAGATTCTAAATTCCGCAATGAAGTCCGCAGATGTTATGTGTGGTGCGGATTTCGTGTCTGTTGCGGTGCGGATTTCCAGCCGGAGCAGGATATGACATCATCATTCAGTATAGAAAAGGAAGACGCCATTTTCGGCTTGCAGCCTGACAGCGATTTTTTAAAAAGCAAACATGACAACTCTGAACCCAGGCTGCAATGTTCAGATATAGACGCATGGACATGGAGGTTTCGTCCCTCATAAATCTGGTAAGTACATGTATATGTTTGTGTCATGTTGTTTCAAGAGGTCTAGTATGTATGTTTTAACACTAGCAGCACCTGCAGAATGTCCATATTCTAAGGCAGATCACCATGTAACAGCTCCACCGTGATTCCAGAGTACCAAGCAAACTGCAATATGCACTGTGTATTTATTTTGTAGGTGCATAGTAGGCCAGAAATATGGGACACCTCTATAGCTGCCTATAGCGACCGCAACGCACGTGACGAGGGATGGTCCTTTGTGTGCCGCGGTCTGTACCCCGAGTGGGACGGGATGCTGGAGAGGGAGCAGGGAGTGATTGGTAAGTTTGCATTTAGTTTGTAATGCAGAGAGGTAAAAACACTGTTTGCTTAGGTTGTTTAGCATCATTAGCATGCTGCAAAATATCTGCACTAATTTTGCCTTTCCTGCCTAGCTAAACCATACCCCAACTTCTGTCATGTCACTATGGCACGTGCGCAGTTGTTGATCACTTTTTTCCCGACTGTAAGGGTATGTGCACATGGCCTATTGACGGCACTAAATCCTGCGTTAGACACTCCATTTAACGACATAAAGTACGTTTTGCAAGCGTGGACAACCATATGCACATTTAAATGCATGGGCAGATGTTTGCCAGCGTATTGGCGGCGTCGCGGCATGCGGCGTTAAATAGGCCGAAATGCCTACTTTTGGCATGGCAAGAGGTCGTGGGAACCCAGCCGTAGCCATAACCACTGGCTACTCAAGTTCTGCCCCAATGATGTGGTTGCATTGATGATATCTCCTCACGACAGGCCATAGGAAGCGATTGATCTGTATACACCTGACTTCATCCCCTATGCCCTAATTTAAAAAACATCCTTCCTTTTACAGAAAATGATGTGCGCAACAGGTGGCGGACAGTCCGCGACCGATTCAGGAAGCAGGTGTTGAAAACACCAGCAAGTGGCTCCTCTCCATCACGGGGCGCAGGGATCGCCTACTACGAGGAACCTGCTTTTCTCATTCCCTGCAGGGAGCTAAGAAGGTGAGTCTCTTTGCGCACACCCCTGTGTTAAAAGGGAGCGCATGAACCACGTGATTCCAATTGAAAGGATTTCTATTTCCCTTCTTTGACGATTACAGTGGACATGTTTGCTTTGCTTTGGCCAGTGTCGTCACGAAAATGTCCCTTAACCTTACACATTATCAACTATCACTCTGCGTTGCTTATGTAACTCATTCTCGTCATGAAGAGAAAGCCTCTTTAGATTCCCCCCTAAGCTTGGTGTCAGTTCGTGTGTGTGTAGAATGTCCAAAGCCTATGTAAATGAGATTAGCGACTGACAAACAGTCCGCAAAATGTCTTCTCAATCACCAAAGTCAGTGCCTTTTTTTTTCCTTGCAGAACTCAAGGCAATATTCCACCGCGGACGCCGCGCGTGAGTGCCCGTGCCCGTGCCCAGGTGCAGGAGCAGTCCGTTGGAGCCTCGTCTGCAAATGTGCCTGAGGATGATGTCCCCCACGAGGCAACCCCGGCCCCAGCTGTTCCTCCTGCCCACACCTATCCAGCCCCCCGGCCGAAAGGTCCCGTCGTCGGCAACGAGTGGGTGGCCGAAAGCGTGTTGCCCCAGAGGATACAAGCGACACCGTCGTGGGCCAAGCGATCAGCATGATTCGGAGGGTGGAGGCGGAGGATGAATATCATAGCTTTGGCAATTCCGTCGGTGGGCGCTGTCGCGGGATGGAATCGAGTCGCCGGGCAGCATATATGACTTGTGTGTTTGCGCTGGCGGATATTTTTGAGGCCCCCCAGCCCCTACCCGATGTGGCAGATCTTATTTTTCATATGCGCACCTTAACTGGCCGTAGGCCTGACCCCTCTGCCGCTGTGCCGCACGCCCCACCTCCTGCCTCTGCACCCTCATTGCAGGCCGAAAAATATTTTTCTCCACGGTCACATGGACATCCCTCAGGTTCCTCCTACCGTCCCTACCCCAATGTCCCAAACCCTTTGCCCACCCCATACTCTTCCGCTCTCCCACCTCTTCAGATTAATCCTCCCACCTCTGCGGCATACATGCCTTCGACCTCGACCTCCTCCTCGGCCCCCTCCTCGTATCCCCCATTGAGCCCCCTTCGCTACCAGACCTTGCATTAGGTTTTTGGTTTGTTTGGTTAGCCATTGTACCAGTGAGCGCATTTATGGTCAAAGTTGTTCCCTGAATGTTCTCAGGGCGTCTAATTGAGAGTTGGAGACGTGGCATTAAAGTTAAGTTACATTTATGACTCTGCCTTGTGTCTTTGTTTTTTTTTATGTGTGGGCGCCAAAATGGGGAAGGGCATAATGGGAACATCCAAATCACGTTTCCAACATGTGTTTTCGCTAATACACACACTTAAGGGCCAATCACAATAATTATTTTTTTTGGGCCAAGGGAAGCACATCCAACAGACAATTTGGCAATCCATAGGAGTATCATTGCCAGAATAGCCTACTGTGTGGACATGAGACGGATTACTGCTGGGTAGCCTGCACACCAGCAACCAAGGAGTATTGCTAAGGCACGGCCCCTTCCTAAGTCACGAAAATATAAGAGAACATATCTGGAACTGCTACACCACGCCTGGCCTACCCAACAGAACCTCAGGGGCAGTGACCAAGAAATATTCTGTCCCAAATATATACCTTCTTAGTTCCCGAAAAATAAGTGCGAAATTACCTTTGGTTGCTCTTACACCAACCAAAGGGTCAACCCACAGTCGGACACGGCCTCTTTATTTAACCTGCGTGAACAAAAGGAGCAGAAAATTCCTGAAACATGTTACTATCTCATTAGCATACAAAAACATATACTTTGTCCTTGGACGTGTGTAGGTGCCCAAATATTACTTACACATTGGCATTGCCAACGAAGGACAATGCTCACTATGGTGCGCAGCCCCCTATTCAAATTTTGCAGCCGTCATTGAACTGGTCGCTCCTGAAGTTAAGCCATTGTCCAACACTTCGGACTAGTAGACTTCGCCAGGCAGATTCACTTCTCCTTCGGGCCACACTTATACATGCCATGGGTGTGTCCAGCACGTGCTCCAAGGAAATGACCTCACAAATGAGGTCAGTGCCTAATTGGGAAGACTTGTTTTGAAAATCCGCAACTAAATCCGCAACGCAATCCGCAACGCAATCCGCAGCACTTTGGCAAAAACCGCACCGTAATCCGCAATGCGGATTATGTGCGGCATTGATGCGGACACTTGCGGAGAAAATCCGCCTCGTGTGGTCATGCCCTAACACATCACAGCTGAAAAAGACACTTAAAAAAAAACCACCTACTAAAAACATAGATGGACAATATAAGGTGTGGGTTCCAGCGTTTCCAGCAATCTTGTAATAATCAGTATATAGACAAGTATATAGTGGGAACCATGTACAAATAGAAGCTCTAGGAAACGAAAAATATCAGTAATATAATCTCAATATGAATTCAATGTTTGAATACCACACCATTGGGCCAAACAATATTAAAGAGAACCACAATGAATGTCAATTACCTACCGCACGCCATAATGGACTCCTGCACCACACTGCCCAGCACCTCAACCCACGTTTCGCAGAAACTTTGTCAGATTTGTGGTGCTTAATTGTCAGTGGAATTGCTGCAATCCTTATAACATTTTGTGGGCATCTAAATATTATTTGGAGCATAATACTTGACTGGTTATACCTTGGTTATGCCTTGATATGCATTATGTTGGGTACATTCGCGATGGTTCTTATATAGCCCCTTAAACTAATGTTGAAATGTATATTCCTGCACAGCAGGACATGAGTATCATATGATATAGACTAGATGATGCATTATTCTCCTTCTCGAGCACTGGATCTATTTGTCCCACCCCCCCCCCCCCCCTTTATTTGTATATCTTTCATTTTTTTTCCCATAACACTTTTTTGCTTGTTTTGTACTGTTTTCATTATTCTTTTTTTATGATTCTGCCACCTTTTCATTATTATTTTTTAACCACCCCCTTTTTTTTGCTCACTTGCGCTAGACACTTTGAATATGTCAAAAATATGGTACATGTGGTATGTGTTATATATTGACACTATGTTTGCACAACTGTTATGTCAATATAAAAGATGTTTCTCATATGCACCATTCACTATATACAAAGTGTTTTTATTCAACCATTTGTATAAGTATAAACTTTGATAACACTTAGTTTTTGTGTATCACATTAATCAAGTTTCACAAGTCTTCATCACTGTTTTTCATGGGTGGGACTTCATTTAAAGTAGCATGCCTCTACTTATAAAGTGTATTAACTGTCATCACACGTTGATTTTCAATGGGTTATATAGATAGACACGTTAATTATTTTTTTATTATACACTCCTCAACATTGAAATTGCAACACTAAGAAGAAAAAGTTTTGGAATTGTGGAACTCACAGGATCGATAGACATATAATGATATGCAAATGGAAAAAAAAATTAAAGCAAAATATTCCAAACATCTTCATTTATGCAGTATCGAGTATGAGTGCCATGCATAGAAATATGCACACTTACTCGCTTTGGCATCTTATCAATAAGGTTATTAATGGATGTCTGAGGAATGTTATGCCACACTGGGTTGGGCATGCAAATTGTCAAGATTGGCTGCTGGCAGGTCCCTTTGCAATTGCAGACCAATGATGTCTCAGATGTGCTCGATCAGAGACAAGTCCGGAGACGCTGCAGCCCATGATAGCATGTTTAGGACACGCAGGCTGCTCACAATAGCAGGAGTAACATGTGGCCTAGCGTTATCCTATTAAAAACAGCTTTGGCACACTTTGAAGAAATGGCTGTACTACTGGTTCCACAACCAAATCAATGTAATGCCAAGCTGTTAGTTTACCTGAAATTAAGACTAGAGGGGTCCAGCTACCGTACATTATGCCACCTCACACCATTATCCCGTGAGTAGGACCGGTGTGATGTTCTCTTTTGAAGGGCTCTTCATGGCATTGCCCACAAGGTCTCCAGACCAATATCCAGCATCATTGCGTCTGAGACAAAAGCAGGACTCGTCGCTGAAGAGAATAGAACTCCATTCCAGCCTCCATTGCCGTCTTGCTGTGCACCATGACAGCCTTTGAGAGTGGTGGCATGTAGTCAATGGAACACCTGTAGCTGGACAGATAAAGTACAGCAAAGTTTACCGCTCGGACGGCACTGGTTACAGTCCAATATGAAATCGGTATGGACACTTTCTCCCAGAAAAATGCAGTAGACATTAGGCATATCACTATCATATCATATCATATCACTGCTGTGATATCCACAACGTCTCAAATACCTGTCAAATATGAAAATGTTTCTGCAAATTCGCAAATAATCTGCAGCAACATTTTCAGCTGAAAAATTCCATGGCCTTCATGTTTTATCATTATCATAAAAAATTTTTACATGATAATTATCAATTTTTTTGGTGTTATCGCTAGAATGAACTGCAATTTAATCTCTAACCTCCTTCAATGCTACCAAATGGAACCAAAAATCAGATATTTCACAGACCAATATATATTCGGGGGACAAGGGTGTACAGAAATTTAGCAATGTCCCTATACAGGGGGTATGACAATCGCCAAAGACAAGATGATCAGACATATGGGAGAAATTATAGAAGCCCTTACAATGGCAATATCCATAGAAATAGTCCAAGAAGAAAAATTGAAGGCTATCAGCAGAGCTATCCTCCTTCTGTTAGCAATGATTATAGATCTCAAGCCTATATGACCATAGAAATCACTACCATGTCCCATATCAACAGAGAGGCTTTAGACCTCAGAGATTTTATAATAACTATGAGTATCAAGAAGGGGATCAATATATATCCTCATTCCAATCAAGTAAAATGTTCCCCATCAGCTATTAAAGTCCCAAAATGTAATACCCCAGAAAGAGAATAATTTTCCTGGGTAAAGTTTGACACCATTAACCCCTTCCCTCAGCAGCCATTTTTTGGATTTTCACTTTTGTTTTTTCCTCCCCATCTTCCAAAAGCCGTAACTTTTTTATTTTTCCATCAATATTGCCGTATGAGGGCTTGTGTTTTGCAGGATGAGTTGTAGATTTTCACAACACCATTTATTGTACCATGTAATGTAGTGGGAAACGAGAATATATGTGGGGTGGAATAGGAAAAAACAGCGATTCCTCAATATTTTGGGTGGTTTTATTTTTACGGCGTTCCCCGTGCGATAAAAACGGCATGTTAACTTTATACTGAGGGTCAACGATACCAAATTGATATAGTTTTTTTAATGGTTTACTACTTTTACAAATAATAAACTGATTGTTAAAAATAAAATTTAAGCTTTGTCGCCACATTCTGAGAGCCAAACTTTTTTATATTTCCGTCGATTTAGCTGCATGAGGGCTTATTTTTTGCGGGGCAAGCTGTTATTTATATTGATACCATTTTGGGGTACATAAGACTTTTTGATCACTTTTATTTTCATGTTTTTGGGAGATTAAATTACCAAAAAACAGCAATTCTGAAGTTTTTTATTTTTTATTTTCTACCACGTTTACCGTGTGGACTAAATAATGATATATTGTAATAGTTCAGACTTATACGGACACGTTGATACCAGTTCTGTTAGCTTTTATATTTATTTACATTGTGCTTGAGAGAAAACGGGAAAAGGAGGGTTTTTTGAACTTTTAATATTTTTTTATTTTTTATTTATTAAAAAAACTTTATTTTACTGTTTTTTACTTTATTTACTTGTCTCCTATGAAGCCCGTGGAATTTAACTGGTTAAACGAGCGGGATCGCACTCGAGCGGGATCCCGCTCGTTACCCGGAAGTGTCGGCTGTAGCACACAGCTAACACACTCACTCTATGGAGCAGGCTCAGTCCGTGAGCCCGCTCCATACTCCCCCACCCGGCGTGTGCCATATATATACGGCGGATGTCGGAAAGGGGTTAAAAACAAAATTAGACGAAGGACAAAAAATAGAGATGGGGATGGTTCCCCCCCAAAAAAACAGAAAGAAATTTGAATAAAAAGGGACTATTTTATCTGAGTGAGAAAACACTCACAGATG
Source organism: Rhinoderma darwinii (assembly GCF_050947455.1). NCBI lineage: Eukaryota > Metazoa > Chordata > Amphibia > Anura > Rhinodermatidae > Rhinoderma > Rhinoderma darwinii. The sequence goes on along the minus strand of NC_134691.1, from coordinate 192,774,424 downwards.
ATCACTATAAAGTTCTAAATAAAGGGATAAAATTTGCACCTTCTCAATCTATAAATAAATTCAAAACATATATTATTGTACATAAGTTCATTCGATCTCTCAATCTTCAGAAGCATTTTGCTATAAAGAAAAATAGAGATAATGTCACACATTCAGAGATAGTTTCTGAAGGTCATAAAGACCAATATAACCACGCACATTTACGTGACAAATCAGGGTTTATATATCAGTAATAATCATTGTATTGAGGCTTTCAAAAAGATTGCACTCAATCAATTGGATCTTGTAAATGTGAAAAATAAAGATAAAAACTTAACTTCTGCAGAAGAAACAGCGTTGAGAGATTTAGAAAAAGATCTTAAGGTTGTAATAAAACCTGCGGATAAAGGGGGGGGGAATCGTTATTTTAAATAAATGAGATTATCATACTGAAATGAAGAGATTATTATCAGATTGTATTACTAAAAATTGATGAATAATCCAAAAGAAGTCTTCAAAAAACAACTGGAGAGTCTCCTCTTAGATGCAAAAAAGAGGGGGATTCTAAATGACAAGGAGTTTGAATACTTAAATATAAAACATCCCAAGATCCCTGTAATTTATTACTTACCTGAAGTTCATAAGAATTAAACTCATCTGCCGGGTCGTCCAATTGTGGCCCGAATAGATTCACTTACCAGTCGCATCTCAGAGTACATTGACTGTTTCCTGCAAAAGTATGTTGTTGCTAGTGATCCTATGTGAGAGATTCAACACATGTAATTGAGGAGTGAAAAACTAGAGACACTAATTTATGTACATGCAACGTTTCATCACTGTATACCTGTATACCCCACGACTTAGGGATACAGGCTGTAGAACGTATTCTTGGTATGGATATAAATGATTTCAGTTTGTTTTTCAATGGAATTGTACAGATTATGGGTCACATTAAAGGTGGAAAAGTTCTGAAATAATTCATCTGATTTTGTAACATGACAAAAGCTGGCATTTTAAAAGGGGTGTGTAGACTTTTAATATTCACTGTGTGTGTATATATATATATATATATATATATATATATATAAATAAATATATATATATATATATATAGATATATATATATACACTACCGTTCAAAAGTTTGGGGTCACCCAGACAATTTGGTGTTTTCCATGAAAACTCACACTTATATTTATCTCAAATGAGTTGCAAAATGACTAGAAAATATGGTCAAGACATTGACAAGGTTAGAAATAATGATTTTTATTTCAAATAATAATTTTCTCCTTCAAACTTTGCTTTCGTCAAAGAATGCTCCATTTGCAGCAATTACAGCATTGCAGACCTTTGGCATTCTAGCTGTTAATTTGCTGAGGAAATCGGGAGAAATTTCACCCCATGCTTCCAGAAGGCCCTCCCAAAAGTTGGATTGGCTTGATGGGCACTTCTTGCGTACCATACGGTCAAGCTGCTCCCACAACAGCTCTATGGGGTTGAGATCTGGTGACTGCACTGGTCACTCCATTACAGATAGAATACCAGCTGCATGCTTCTTCCCAAAATAGTTCTTGCATAATTTGGAGGTGTGCTTTGGGTCATTGTCCTGTTGTAGGATGAAATTGGCTCCAATCAAGCGCTGTCCACAGGGTATGGCATGGCGTTGCAAAATGGAGTGATAGCCTTCCTTATTCAAAATCCCTTTTACCTTGTACAAATCTCCCACTTTACCAGCACCAAAGCAACCCCAGACCATTACATTACCTCCACCATGCTTGACAGATGGCGTCAGGCACTCTTCCAGCATCTTTTCAGTTGTTCTGCGTCTCACAAATGTTCTTCTGTGTGATCCAAACACCTCAAACTTCGATTCGTCTGTCCATAACACTTTTTTCCAATCTTCCTCTGTCCAATGTCTGTGTGCTTTTGCCCATATTAATCTTTTCCTTTTATTAGCCAGTCTCAGATATGGCTTTTACTTTGCCACTCTGCCCTGAAGACCAGAATCCCGGAGTCGCCTCTTCACTGTAAACGTTGACACTGGCGTTTTGCGGGTACTATTTAATGAAGCTGCCAGTTGAGGACCTGTGAGGCATCTATTTCTCAAACTAGAGACTCTAATGTACTTGTCTTGTTGCTCAGTTGTGCAGCGGGGCCTCCCACTTCTCTTTCTACTCTGGTTAGAGCCTGTGTGTGCTGTCCTCTGAAGGGAGTAGTACACACCGTTGTAGGAAATTTTCAGTTTCTTGGCAATTTCTCGCATGGAATAGCCTTCATTTCTAAGAACAAGAATATACTGTCGAGTTTCACATGAAAGCTCTCTTTTTCTAGCCATTTTGAGAGTTTAATCGAACCCACAAATGTAATGCTCCAGATTCTCAACTAGCTCAAAGGAAGGTCAGTTTTATAGCTCCTCTAAACAGCAAAACTGTTTAGAGCGGTGCTAACATAATTGCACAAGGGTTTTCAAGTGTTTTCTAATCATCCATTAGCCTTCTAACACAGTTAGCAAACACAATGTACCATTAGAACACTGGAGTGATATGTATATATATATATATATATATATATATATATATATATATATATATATATGTATATATATATATATATATATGTGTGTGTGTATGTATATGTATATATATATATATATATATTAACCCGTTAATGACCGGCCCATAGTCTTTTTACGTCAGCCACTAACGGGCCTTATTCCGATGCCATAGACTTTTTACGTCGCGGCATTGGAATAAGTAAACTGAGCGGGGAGCTGTCAAATCTCCCTGCTCTCAGCTGCCAGAGGCAGCTGAGGGCTGGGAGCGTCCCTACTCTGCCGGGTGAGATCGATATTAGTATCGATCTCACCCGTTTAACCCCTCAGATGCGGTGCTCAATAGCAAGCACCGCATCTGAGTGGTTTTGGAGAGAGGGAGGGAGCTCCCTCTCATCCCACTGACACCCGGCGATAAGATCGCCGAGTGTCTGTGTCTCCCATAGCAGCCGGGGGCCTAATAAAAGCCCCCAGGTCTGCCTGGAGCGACTGCCTGCTAGATCATGCCGGAGGCATGACCTAGCAGATGCCTGTCCGTTTTAAACGGACAGGCATAATACACTGCAATACAAAAGTATTGCAGTGTATTATAATAGCGATCGGAGGATCGCATAGTGAAGTCCCCTAGTGGGACTAGTAAAAAAGTTTAAAAAAAAGTTGAATAAAGTTAATTAAAAAAAATGTGGAAAAAAAAATATGAAAAACCCACTTTTTCCCCTTACAAACTGCTTTACTATTAAAAAAACTAAATAAAGTTAAAAAGTTACACATATTTGGTATCGCCGCGTCCGTAACGACATTACTTAACCCGCACGGTGAACGCCGTAAAAAATGAAATAAAAAACGACGGAGAAATTGCTGTTTTCTGTGAATCCTGACTTTAAAAAAATGTGATTAAAAAGTGATCAAAAAGTCGCATCTACTCCAAAATGGAACCAATAAAAACAACAAGTCTTCCCGCAAAAAAAAGCCCTCATACAACTGCATCGGTGAAAAAATAAAAACGTTACGGCTCTTCAAATATGGAGACACAAAAACAAATAATTTTGAAAAAAAAGCGTTTTTACTGTGTAAAAGTAGTAAAACATACAAAAACTATACAAATTTGTTATCGTTGCAATCGTAACAACCCGCTGAATAAATTTATTGTGTTATTTAAACCACACGGTAAACGGCATAGATTTAGGACGCAAAAAAGGGTGGTGAAATTTCAGATTTTTTTCTATCCCCCCCAAAAAAAGTTAATAAAAGTTAATCAATAATAATATGTCGCCCAAAATGGTGCTATTAAAAAATACAACTTGTCCTGCAAAAGACAAGACCTTATACAGCTATGTAGACGCAAAAATAAAAAAGTTATAGCTCTTGGAATGCGACGATGGAAAAACGTAAAAAATAGCCTGGTCATTAAGGTCTAAAATAGGCTGGTCATTAAGGGGTTAATTCGTTATCTATATTTATTTATTACATTAGATTATTGTTTATATTTATATATGAAATGTATGTAGGTTATACATTTAATTATGAGATGAGTGTTTTAGATGAATTCAGATTGGTTGGGTTAACATCTGATTTCTCTGCAATTAATTAATTCATTATATATTCTCTATTTCATATGTATCAATGTATGTTTTTATTTGTTTATTAATTTGTATTGTGCATTGTATATATTGATAAAAAATACTGTATGGTACGGAAAATAACTCATAAGAGGGTACTGTGTTTGTTGAATAGTCAATTAATTGATTTTTTTGGCTTACTGATCAATCAAACAACATGCTCCTGCATATATAAAATTTTATAACTATTGCCCACAGTTTTGGCCATACTAATTATGTCCTTGTCTATAAACGCTGTGGTGTGTGCATGCGCCAGTGAGGTGGTCAGGATCTCATCACATCTGTCATCAAAGATTGTGAGATGGGTGGGATGTGACGCCAGGACAATCACAAACGGCGGCCATTAGGGCAGTAATTTAAAGGTCTTGTTTGTGGCCTCAATTAATTTAGGTGTCTGTCAGGGATGCTGAACTAATTTGGGGGTCTGATTGGGGTTGTAAGCTATTTTAGGGGTTTGGTCGCATTTGTAAATTAATTTAGGGGTCTGGTCGGGGTCTGAATTAATGTAGGGGTCTAGTTGGGAGACTGAATGAATTGTGGGGTCTGATTGAGGGTGTAAATTAATTTAGGGGTCTAAAGGAATATGGCAGGGATTCTAAATTAAGTCTGGTCAGGGGTATAAATCAATTTTGTGTCTGGAGTCTATGCAGATGATGTGTGTGATGTGTTGAGGAGGAGGCGGAGACTTAGTCCAGACGTCCCGCAGCTGGAAGATCATAGAGTCTGCAGGAGCCAGAACTGCAACTTGGCGAGTGACTCTGTGTAAAAGCAGCAGCTTCAGTGCAAACATTTTATTTATTTTGCCCCCCTGCACACCTCCCCCTTGGCTTCCCACAGAGCCCCTGCCCTCCTGTCTTCCCTCCTGCGCCTCCACAGGACCCATGTCAGGGTGCATATCCCCCCTGGCCCCACTCCCGCCCCTGTCACTTTCTGCTCTCGTAGCCCTCTCTGCCGCATAGAGCTCTGCCACGTAGCCCTTGCCCCTTGTCCCCTGACAGAGCCTATGCTCACCTACTGTCTTCGCCCTGCTCCTCCACAGAGCCACTGCCAGTTTGCGTCTCACCCATTCTGCTACTTCCATTGCCACCCCCCGCTTTGACTGTATGGGGCACAGAAATTTCTTAAGGAGGCCCTGCTGTGGCAGGGTGTATGCGCCCAATAATTTCCCCAGCGGTATGTCATTTAAATTTGCATTTCAGAACCTCTGATGCAGCTGGTTGCGAAACAAGCGTTGAGGTGCTGGGCAGTGTGGTACAACAGTCCATTATGGCGTGCGGTAGGTAATTGACATTCATTGTGGTTCTCTTTGATATTGCTTGGCCCAATGGTGTGGTATTCAAACATTAAATCGATATTGAGATTATATTACTGATATTTTTTGTGTTAAGAGCTTCTGTTTGTACATGGTTCCCACTATATACTTGTCTATATACTGATTATTACAAGATTGTTGGAAATGCTGGAACCTGCACCTTACATTGTCCATCTATGTTTTTAGTAGGTGTTTTTTCTAAAGTGTATTTTTTTTCAGCTGTGATGTGTTATATGTAATAATGATATATCGCTATATGATCCACCTGGATATACTGTTTTTTGTTGGCATTGTTGTATTGGATACAGAAAGAATGTTGTAGGTTTTCTATATTGGTTTCTTTGGTTTGATTCTATCAACAGGCTATTTACTATTTTATTGAATTCTATAATGTGCATTCCATTTGCAGATTATAGACTACCATAAAACTGATACGCTCACAAAGAATAACAATTCTATTTTTAGTCAGTACCATCTCCCCAAAGATTTACTTACCTAATTGCCACTATTTCAGAGATTACCTACCGTTCTCTCTACTCAGCTGAAGCCTGTGCTGGGCATAACAATGTGACAAACGAGCAGCATTGGCATGAGGCACTTGGCAGGCAGCATAAGAAATACTACAACTGCAAACTATAGTGGTTGGCAAAGCTAAACTATCAATTACCTTTTTTTTTTTTTTAATCTTGGCCAGCACAGACATCAGCTATGGCCGAGAGGAAAACAGTTGGGGGATTTTCACAATAACAGCATTCTGGTAAGGAATACTGTGTGGGTGTGACCTAAAGTTGAATTTTTAATTTTACTTTGAGTTAAACTTTAAAGAAGCACTCCCACAAAAAAATGTTATTCTCTGGCCCGTTTGAAAGGAACAATATGTAAATTGTGGTGACGGTAATCTTCTTACCGGTGGCTGTATTTGGGAGCTATCCACAATGAATGGAGAAACTGACTTGCGGTCCACACATGAGATGCTGTGGCAGTTGGAGAGTCCTATTGCTGGTCACATGACACAGCTGAGGACCAGAAGGGAGAGAGTAACTCACAAATACAGCCACCGGTAAGAAAATTATCTTCACCACAATTTACATAATGTGGCTCTTTAATTGGTCAGAAAAAAAAAATTGTGGGAGTGCTCCTTTAAGGAACTTGTAAAGCTTGTTCAACTCATCTCAGGCAACTATTGGTAAGATCTGCTGAATGCAGGAGCAATGTTGTTCACTTTATATTAATACATCAGTGCTAATGCAATGTACAAATCAACTGTAAGTAAAAATAATGTTATCTTTGTAATAAGGAGTTACAAATATAATGTAAATGTATATCCACACCTTTGCACACATAAATCAAAGTCATAGAGATATTTTTTTTTAAAGTACGGGTATTGAGACCCCAAAGCACTGTCGCCTTAAAGGGGTTTTCTGGTCAAAAACTGAACATACCCAATCCCTTAGCCCATCCAAAAGAAGGCACTTTTCAATTTACTTATTGTCCTGTATTCCAGATCATGCCGCGGGTTACGTGTGATGCTGTCCATTTTGTTTTATTCTGGCTTCAGCTGACATCTTTTCGGTTCATCTGCTCTTTCCGGCCAGCTCAATGTACGGATTGGCATAGCTGATGTCACATACAAAGCTGTCGGAAATTGGCCAGAGATACACTGAGCATTTGCGGTTCAAAAATTTAGTTTTCATCACTTAGCTCAGTCCCATGTCTCCAGTGCGCCTGCGTGAATATTCTCTCCGGACACAAGTGGTGGGTGGTTATCGTGCAGGAGGTGTACTAAGTGTAGCAAGAATGTGCTAGAAGGTGGAGAGGGCTGGGTGTATAGTATCTGGAGCTGGCTAAGATGCTAGCGCTCTGTAATTTGGGAAGACAGGAATTGGCACTTACTGGAAGTAAAAAAACGGGTGCGCGTCGGGGGACATGCGATCGTTCAGAAACAGCAGCAAAATTGTGAAAAAGGTTTCTAGGGGGAATTATTGTATTGTATGTGATCCACCTACAATGTTAAAATGAATGAGCTAAAGTATCAGAAAACTTCTTTATGGATCAGTTCACACAGAGTATTTTTATGCTGATTTTGATGTGGAAATAGCGCAGAAAAAAGCCCCAAATTGTCCTTCCTTTATTTCAATGGGAAGCAGAGGCGTTTTTTTTCCAGGGTGCGTTTTGACCTCTCGCAGAAAAAAAAGCAGCATGCTCTTTATTGGAGAGGAATCTGCCTCTGACCTTCCATTGGACTTAATGGGCGGTTAAAAAAACAATGCGCCACTCTTTTTAAGCGTATTTTGCCGCGGCTTTTGACCAAAAACTGCCTTGGCTGGCATTACAAAATCTGCCTCAAAAATGCTAAGGCTGGGTTCACACGATCTCTTTTCAGACGTAAACGAGGCGTATTATGCCTCGTTTTACGTCTGAAAATAAGGCTACAATACGTCGGCAAACATCTGCCCATTCATTTGAATGGGTTTGCCGACGTACTGTGCAGACAACCTGTCATTTACACGTCGTCGTTTGACAGCTGTCAAACGACGACGCGTAAAAATACAGCCTCGTCTAAAGAAGAGCAGGACACTTCTTTCAGACGTAATCTTGAGCTGTTCTTCATTGAACTAAATGAAGCACAGCTCAAAATTTACGGCTGTCAGAGAAGCCTCGCAAAATGCGAGGAGGAGCATTTACGTCTGAAACGAGGCAGCTGTTTTCTCCTGAAAACAGTCTGTCTTTTCAGACGTAAAAGCCTGCTACTGTGTGCACATACCCTAAAGGATAAAAAAAACACTGTGTGTGAACTTTCACTTAAACTCCCATTTGCACTTGAGAGAAATGTTAGGCCATTATGGGTTGACCCGCCACAGGATAGATTTTTGTGCACACTCAGACTGTTCATACCATGTTTTGTACTTCCACATTTTCAATTCCATGAAGCATTGTGGTCAGACGATTCCTGCAGGTAAAAGGATAGAAGAAGACTTATCACCCAAAAGTATTTTTCCATTGTATAAGGATTCCGGTTTCATATGTCTTATGTCCTGTGTAGAAGTTTGTGTGTGTATATTTAGTGCCAATGACTGGATCAGATCCTGTATGATCAGAAAAGCCTTTGACAATTAAGGATTTGGCAAAGACCTTACTGATGTCGTAGGACAGGATTTAATCCTGTCCTTGGCACTAAATGTATAAAGCGCATGCATAAATCCATAGAACCACCCTTACACTAACTTTTGTATCTGTACATTGACCTAGGAAGAAAGTAGCCATCCATGTTTGCCTAACTGTAAAGAATATGCGTCAAGGCAATGGTTGCATGTGTAATATGTGGCCATTTCATTATAGTAAATAGGTAAGTGAAGTTTCCAGTACAGGTAATATTTTGGCATTATTGGTGTGTCTAGCCTGAGAACAAAGCTGGTGGAATTAATAAGGCCCGTCAGTGAGAGTCCAATGAATCCCAAGCAAAGTAGAACATTGAAAGTCAAAACAACTGTCAAAACAAATTGAGTCAGTCATTGGGACTGCTTAACTGCTGCACATCTGACATTTGCATGCATATAATGGCAATAATTTTGAGTAGCGAGTATCCTTGTATATATTAGAAGGAATGGCGGGGGAGAAAACTGGGGACTGGCTCAGATTTTCAATCTTGACCTATGAACTGTCCCACTGATGTTAAGGAAGGTTTGATAGCCATTTCTCTAATTGGATTTAGAATGGACTGAATACATTTCCTACAAGAATAACTAATAATTAACATAATTCTAGTGACTAATCCAGGGAATCCATTCCACTGTCATCTCTGGGGTCAGAAGGATTTTCTCCTTCTGAGAGGTTAACTTGGCAGCTGCTTCACTGGGAATTATGTTTACCATTCCTTGAGAAGTTTGTATGTAAGGCTAATACAAATGCTACTGCCTAATGAGTATTGGATCCTATTTATGAAAACTACAGCGACAAAGTGGAGGTGTTTATAGCAACCCATAAAGTTATGTTGCCATATTCAAGTGCAGTGACAGTATTAATTACTATGTGCTAAGCTTCCACATTTATTCTTGTACAATTTTTGTATAGTCTCCACTTACTTTTATAATTTGTCATTTTGTTATTGTAATATAAATTTGTGACATCATATTAAACATTCCACTATCTGTAAATACAGTCATGTGTGAAACATGACTAGTCTCCACATGTAACACAGCAATATATTAGTATAAATAAAAAGTTCCAATTATAATTTCAACGTGGAAAATGCTTCCATGCAGTATGTTTCTTTTAAAATACTGTTTTTGAGAAGAGTGGGCAGCTAAAGTGGAGCAAAGAGCTGTCCGTAGTAACAGTATTATGTTCAGACTACATGCAGGAAGTCTGAGAGGTGCAGCTTTAGCCAATAGATGTAGAGCAGGAAGTGATGTCAGAGAAGGGCACCTCATTTTGGCAACTTCTCCTGTACAGCCCAGTAAGATGCAGCCATTTTGTTTTTCCCTGTAATGTTAAAGACCTATAGTGTATAGAGCACCTGCATTTGAGATAATAGAGTGAAAAATGAACAGCCCTGATATGTTACATGACCATAGTATATCCATTTTTCTAATTCTGAAAATTTGACCACAGTCTCACTTTAACTGAAAAATAATCATTAATATTTAGCCTGTGTGGAAAAGTTCTCACATGTTTCCACTAGATAGATTCTAAATGTTAGATAATGGGGGCCAATTGCTGGATCCCTCCAATGATTACTAGAATAAAAGACCCTGCGAGCTGGAATACCCCTTTATGTTGCAGCCTCCTTAGTGCGGTTTGTACTTTACTGTAACATGTGGTTTAATGGAGTAGTGCCAGAACGCAGCTGACTATTAGATGATATCTCATCCCTCCAGAGTATGACTAATTCCTATCTATATAGGTGGTAGGAACTGGTGTTTTAGCCACCTGTTTCATTAGCTCCATTAAATACCATGGAATGGCTGGGTGCAGTCCGCCCAAAGAAGGATCCGATGTTCTAATACCTTTAACATGATCAACCTAAATAATAGCACTGTTCTTCAGTGAAATAATTTTGGCTGGAGAATCTCTTCAAACTATTCTCCTACTCTGCTTTTCTTTCCATGTGATAACCACATAGATGTATTTCCTTGGCTTTCTACATAGATATAAACCTAGCAAAGATAAACTAGATATCAGTTGGGTAAAAATCGTATTACAAATTCTTGGATTTGTCCTCACATTGCATTTGTCATAAATATATGAGCTATGTCAATAAATATGCCTCATCGTCAGATCAAAGGAACTTATTACAGTAGATATGTCCATGTCAATCAACACAAAGTTATTTGTAATGTTGTGAGATCTTGCTGAACTTGTACCAAATAAAATACATTTACATATATTTTGTGGAATAGGAATGTTTTTGGAAAAAATCCAAAGGTTTCTTAACAATTACTGTTGATGTACAAATACGAGATTTATAAGTGAGATCATTTTCTCTGCTATGACAAGTTTTTAAAATAGTTTCATGTCCAGAAGATTAGTAATACTATATTAAAAAGCCATTATTTACAAACATGTTTTAAGAGCACATGTAAAAAGTTACATTATAGAGAAGATTATTGTCAAGAATAGAATTAGCATTTACTCAGAAATGTAAGTGACAACAAAGCATCACAACATTCATGGTAAATATCTCAATTAATTCCTGCATGATATGTTATTTAAATCCAAAGAAATGAATGATAAATGCATATTTTCCAACCTGGACAGATGCCATAATCCAGTTGACGTATGTATTCTATTTCTTAGCATTTTTATTTTATTTTATGTACCCATTCATATCATCTGAAACACCTACTCTCATCTTGGGTGACTTTAACATCCCCATTGATAACCCAATCTTCTTAACTGCCTCCCAGTTTCTTTCTTTAACCTCCTCCCTAGGTCCGTCACAACTTATTAACTCTCCCACACATGAAGACGGCCATTCACTTGACCTGGTATACTTTCGTCTCTGCTCAGTTTCTGACTTTAATAATTCTCCTCTCCCGCTCTCTGATCACAAACTTCTCTCCTTTACTATTAAAAACTCTGTCTCCACAGGACATGCCTACGTATCAGACATACAGAAATCTACATGCCATTAACACTCAGCAACTCATAGACAGTCTACAGTCCACATTGTCCCCTCTTTCTTCACTTTCCTGTCCCAATCTGGCCGACAAACATTAAAATAACACTCTTAAAAATGCTTTGGATGAAGCAGCCCCCCCTACACTCCGAACCACCTTGTAGACGTCCAAAATCCTGGCACACACCTCAATCCCACTTTCTTCAGCGGTGCTCGAGATGTGCTGAATCTCTGAGGAGAAAATTGCATTTGTCAGTAGACTTCCTCCATTACAAATTTATGCTGAGAACTTACAACTCTGCCCATCTCAGAGCCAAACAAGTCTATTTCACCTCTCTCTTCTCCACACTATCTAATAATCCAAAATGCCTCTTTGATACCTTTTATTCCCTCCTTAGTCCTAAAGTGCAGATAACAATCGCGGATTTCAGTACTGAAGACCTGGCCACTTATTTTAAAGTTAAAATTTACAACATCCTGTATGATAATGTCTCCCAGTCCCCTAGTAACATCGATCCTCTTCCCTCCCACACTCCCTCTTCTTCACTTTCAGCATTTGATTCAATAACAGAAGAAGTCTCTAGGCTCCTTTCTTCTTCTCGTCCTTCTACCTGCTCTAGTTATCCTATCCCCTCACACCTCGTCCAGTCCCTCTCCCCAGCTGTCACTAGTCACTTCACTAAAATTTTTAACCTCTCTCTTTCTTCTGAAATCTTTCCCTCCTCTTTTAAAGATGCCATCATAAACCCATTACTGAAAAAAACAACTCTTGACCCATCCAGCTATGCTAAATACTGACCAGTCTCTAATCTCCCCTTCATCTCCAAACTCCTTGAACGCTTGGTCTACTTTTGCCTGATCCGCTATCTCTCTGCTAACTCAATTCTTGACCCCTTACAATCTGGTTTCCGCACTCTACACTCCACAGAAACTGCCCTTACTAAAGTTTCAAACGATCTCTTGGCGGCTAAATCTAACAGTAAATACTCTCTACTGATTCTTCTGGATCTCTCTGCAGCCTTTGACACTGTAGACCAAAAACTCCTACTTGCTCCACTCTGTTGGCCTTAAGGACACTGTTCTTTGTTGGTTTTCTTCCTATTTCACTGACCGCTCGTTCAGTTTGTCATTTGCAGGTCCTACTACTTCTCCTCTTCCCCTTGCTATCGGGGTTCTTCAGGGATCAGTCCTAGGTCCGATTCTCTTTTCTCTATACACAGCTCCTATTGGACAAACCAACAGTAGATTTGGCTTCCAGTACCATCACTTTGCTAATGACAACCAATTATACGCCTCTTTCCATGACATCACCCCTGCTCTAATACAAAACACCAGTGATGGTCTGTCCACTGTCTCTAACATCATGTTCTTTCTCTATCTGATACTGAATCTTTCTAAAACTGAGCTCCTTGTGTTCCCACCATCTACTAACCTACCTAAACCTGATGTCTCGATCTCAGTGTGTGGCACTACCATAACTCCCGGGCAGCACACCCACTGTCTTGGGGTTATTTTTTACTCAAATCTTTTCTTTAGTTCACACATCCAGTCACTTACACTCTCTTGTCACTTTCACCACAAAAACATCTCCAGAATATGCGGTTTCCTTACTGTGGAAACGGCCAAATTTCTCATTGTCGCTCTGATTCACTCTCGTCTTGATTACTGTAACTCACTACTAATCGGTCTTCCATTCACTAAACTCTGCCCTCTCCAATCAATCCTTAATTTAGCAGCCAGGCTCATCTTTCTGGCCAACCGATACACCAACGCCTCTACCCTCTACCAGTCACTGCACTGGTTGCCCATACCGTTCAGAATTAAATTCAAACTTATTACTCAAACCCACAAAGCTTTCCACAGTGCTGCACCACCTTACATTTCCTCCCTAATCTATGTCTACCACACTACTCACGCTCTACGTTCTGCCAACGATCTTAGATTAACATCCACCATAATCCGAACCTCCCACTCCCATCTCCAAGATTTTTCTTGTGCTGCACCAGTCCTCTGGAATGCTCTACCCCAGACAATCAGGTCAATTCCCAACATCCACAGTTTTAAACGTGCTCTGAAAACACATCTTTTTAGATAGGCCCATTACATTCCCTAATCTGACTCCTTTTTCTGGCCCCACTTGAGAGTATGAGCCCTCATTCAGCAGTATCCCCCACACTCCTTGCACCCTAATACACTTCATGTCTGTCATATACTGACACTGGCTGGTGATCGGCTCATGCAGCTATATGTATAAAGGATAGCTGGACCATTGTACTTAACAAGCATTTTTTACATTTTGTGTCTCCCTTATTTCCTCATAGATTGTAAGCTCTCACTCCTCTTGTTTGAATTGTAAAGTAGTTTTGTCAATATGTAATGTCTGATATTGTACAATGTACCCCCTGAATTGTAAAGTGTTGCGGAATATGTTGGCTCTATATAAATAAAGAGTATTATTATTATTTGCCCTATGTCATCTAGAATTGGGGTGCTGAGCCCCCTATTCCTCCTCACTATGGAGTTGACGGAGACAGCTGACTACAGCGCTCGGCTGTTTCCGTCAGTCTCCTAGACATTGAGCTCCAGCAGCAGACATAGCCCTGTGTCTCCTAGGCTTCCGTAGCAGCAGGAAGCCTCACTTTGCTGCTCCTCTTGTAATCAATAGGAGTTATGCAGTAGAGACTTCCTGCTAGATAGGGTAGCCTAGGAGACAGAGTCAGCTTATCATCAGCTTCTTATGAACTAATTCAAAGGTGACAGCTAGTATGGCTTCACTACGTGTTCTCATTTTTGCAAAAAATGGCCAAAGCAGTAAAACAATAAAATAAACAATACCTCTGTAATTAAATGGACCAAACCTTGGCTATTACTCTAACTTCTGATTTGCAAGTATATGTTCAATTTCACATTCTGGTTGGAAATCCTCTGTAGTAACTTAGATCCGTATGGATACCTGAAGTGTCTGCTGCCAATGTGATGATTTTTCTCCTGTAATGGTCAGTGCTCTCTCCATCTTCAGCCCTTGGCTGCCTTGAATTAACGTCACAACGTGACACTTCACCTCTGGCCTTCCTCGATGAGGTTGTTTGAGCCTTTTTTTTAAACTCTGGCTTCTCCTACTCCATTACACGCTGGTCACTTTTGTCCACTAGCCGACTGTTAATTTGTTAATCTTTCATCCTTTTTCTGATGTCTGTCATAGTTTCTGACTCATTTTTGCTTTGGCTTGTCGCTCCGTGTATTTGGGGCTCCTAACTTAACCCTTGGCATCATCTCCTGACTATGTCTCTGGCTCTGCCCCCTGCTAGTACATTCTTTAGATTCCTGTCTGGACCGAGTTTTCTATAGTCACTACCCCCATATGTATACAACACACATTGGTTATCACTTTCCAACAAAATGAAAAAAAATTGTGTACAGGTACACGTACGATCTTGACTGCAAACAATATACAATAAAGTGGCGACAGCACTCTGCAAACACCAATGCCACTTTAAACAGTATATATAAATAAATATGCATTACTGCTGAATCTACTTACAATAGTGAGGTTCTTAGCACACATTTTGATCAAATTGTGTGAGCCCATCTGCCACGACAAGGCAACCTCTATAAGATAAGTCCCTACACTACACATTCACCTCTGTTCTGGGTCTAAGCCTGCAGAATATACTTGAGGATGGTAGGAACCAGCTTTAAAGGGGTTTCTCCATCAGGGACATTTATGACATATCCACAGGATCTCGTTCTACCGCTCTGTTTTTCGGCTGAAGCGTGTGATTTCTGACCATGAAGAAGAAAACAGCGTAGCACGCTGAGCTACGCTGTTTCCGTAAGTACCATAGAACTGAATGGTAGTTATGGAAAAAGCGTAGCTCACATGCTATGCTGCTTCCGTAACTGCCATTCACTACTATGGAACTTACGGAAACAGCGTAGCTCAGCGACCTACGCTGTTTCTGAAATTCATGGTCGGAAATCACACGCTTCAATCACAACACAGAGATTGAGATGGATGCGGGTCCAAGAGTTGGGACGAGCTTCTATCTGACATTTATGACATAAATGTCCCTGATGGGAAAACCCCTTTAAGCTAATATATACACCGCGTTCCAAATTATTATGCAAATGTTATTTTTCGCTGATTTTCCTAAATAGTCGATGCAAATGACAGTCAGTATAATCTTCAAGCCATCAACCGTTGGAGTATAATGCAAATTTTATTGAACAAATCTCCTAATGATAACAGATTTTTTTTTAGAAGTAAAAAACTCAAAATGCACTGTTTCAAATTATTATGCACAACAGAGATCAAAACATTTTAAAGGTTGTAAAGAGAACTAAAATGGTAATTTGTTGAATTTGCAGCATCAGGAGGTCATATTTACAGAAATCAAAAGCTGTTTCAATCAAAAAAAAATTAGCAGGCCAAGTTACATGTTAACATAGGACCCCTTCTTTGATATCACCTTCACAATTCTTGCATCCATTGAATTTGTGAGTATTTGGACAGTTTCTGCTTGAATATCTTTGCAGGATGTCAGAATAGCCTCCCAGAGCTTCTGTTTTGATGTGAACTGCCTCCCACCCTCATAGATATTTTGCTTGAGGATGCTCCAAAGGTTCTCAATAGGGTTGAGGTCAGGGAAACATGGGGGCCACGCCATGAGTTTCTCTCCTTTTATGCCCATAGCAGCCAATGACACAGAGGTATTCTTTGCAGCATGAGATGGTGCATTGTCATGCATGAAGATAATTTTGCTACGGAAGGCACGTTTCTTCTTTTTGTACCACGGAAGAAAGTTGTCAGTCATAAACACTACGTACTTTGCAGAGGTCATTTTCACACCGTCAGGAACCCTAAAGGGGCCTACCAGCTCTCTCCCCATGATTCCAGCCCAAAACATGACTCCGCCACCTCCTTGCTGACGTCGCAGCCTTGTTGGGACATGGTGGCCATTCACCAACCATCCACTACTCCATCCATCTGGACCATCCAGGGTTGCACGGCACTCATCAGTAAACAACACGGTTTGAAAATTAGTCTTCATGTATTTCTGAGCCCACTGCAACCGTTTCTGCTTGTGAGCATTGTTTAGGGGTGGCCGAATAATAGCTTTATGCACACTTGCAAACCTCTGGAGGATCCTACACCTTGAGGTTCGCGGGACTTGAGAGGCACCAGCGGCTTCAAATACCTGTTTGAGCTTTGCAATGGCATTTTAGCAGCTGCTCTCCTAATCCTATTAATTTGTCTGGCAGAAACCTTCTTCATTATACCTTTATCTGAACGAACCAGTCTGTGCTCTGAATCAGCCACAAATCTTTTCACAGTACGATGATCACGCTTCAGTTTTCTGGAAATATCCAATGTTTTCATACCTTGTCCAAGGTATTGCACTATTTCACGCTTTTCGGCAGCAGAGAGATCTTTTTTCTTTCCCATATTGCTTGAAACCTGTGGCCTGCTTAATAATGTGGAACGTCCTTCTTAAGTAGTTTTCCTTTGATTGGGCACACCTGGAAAACTAATTATCACAGGTGTCTGAGATTGATTACAATGATCCAAAGAGCCCTAAGAGACAATACCATCCATGAGTTTAATTGAAAATCTAATAATTAAATGTTTATGACACTTAAATCCAATGTGCATAATAATTTGGAACACGGTGTATATATTACATATACATACATACATACATATATACACACAGACACACATACACATTTAGGGATTTCGTCCCTACCCTACTAGCACCACACCAACCAATTGAGGAGTGCATCCCAATATGTATTCTTGATTACACATACACATTTTGGCAGGGGGGGGCATATGTATTGAGGCTATTGTCCCTGATGTTTTAAGATATTAGCAATACCCCTGGCTGCTAGTGCTGCATTTTTGGGTCAGTTAGGAGAATTAGCGATGCAGCTGAAAGCTGCGGGCCTTCGGCCATTAACCCCTAAGTGACCAACCTATTTTATGCCTTAATGAGCAAGCTATTTTTTACGTTTTTCCATAGTCTCATTCAAAGAGCTATAACTTTTTTATTTTTTGTGTCAAAATAGCTATATAAAGTCTTGTTTGTTTGCGGGACAAGTTTTATTTTTTAATAGCACTATTTTGGGGTACATATAATTTATTGATTAACTTTTATTAACTTTTTTTGGGAGGAGAATTAAAAAAAAAAAAACTTCAATCTTGCCACACTTTCTTGCATCCTAAATTTACGCCATTTATCATGTGGTATAAATGAAGCAATAACATTATTCAGCGGGTTGTTAAGGTTGCAACGATACCAAATTTATATAGTTTGTCTAATGTTTTACTACTTTTACACATTAAAAACACTTTTTTTTCAAAATTATTAGTTTTTGTGTCTCCATATTTGAAGAGACATAATTGTTTTATTTTGCCGCCTATGCAGTTGTATGAGGTATTTTGTTTTGCAGGACGACTTGTAGTTTTTATTGGTACCATCTTGGAGTACATACGACTTTTTAATCATTTTTATCACATTTTTTTAAGGCAGGATTCACAGAAAACAGCAATTCTTGCATTATTTTTTATTTTATTTTTACGGCGTTCGCCAAGCAGGTTAAATAATGTAATGGGGAAAAATGTGTTTTTAATTCATTTTTTTTACTAGAAATTTTATTTATTTATTATTAGCTTTAATAAACTCTTTTTTTACTTTTTTATTAGTCCCACTAGGTGATTTTACTATGTGATCCCCTGATCACTTTTATAATACACTGCAATACTTCTGTATTTCAGTGTATTACTGCCTGTCCGTGTAAAACGGACAAGCATCTGCTAGGCCATGCTTAAGATATGAAGATATAACATCTTTATATTAGAGGTGTTATTTCATTGTAATCCCACCTTATGATGAGATGACTGCTGAACAGGAAGTGTTAGTCCATTGTGAGGTCTCAGCTGCCAGAGTAAAAACTGTAATATTTAAGTATATATATATATATATATATATATATATATATATATATATATAAATGGCGTGGAAAAAAACATTCAATTGTTTTTAAAAACATGTTTAACATTAAAATTTGACAGGTCGTTTTGGAAAGATAGAATCTCTTGAATAACACATGGACCTTTCCTTTGTTTTTTTTTAACAAATAAAATGCAACAAGACTACAAACTTCCACACTTATGAAAGAACAGGGAAAGCAGAGGCGGACACACAGATATTCTTCAAGTGTGAGAACGAGACAACTTCAGGGGTTGATTTCATTTAACAACAACAATTACAAAAACACACTTCTCTTAGTAACCTCTAAGTCAATGTTTCGGAAGAATCTATCAGTTTAATGTTATGTTATAAGGTATAGCTTTTGCACCATTACAGTTTAGAATTGGCAGAATTTTGTTGATTTGACGAGAGAGCCTAACATATCGCCAATATCCAATGACTTTCCGCTATGAAATCCCTTGTCTAATTTATTTCACACAATGTTCACAAATAATCAAAAGATCAGTTAGTGTAGTGAAGATTTGCCTAGTTATCTTCTGACAAAACAAGTATTACAAATAACCTACAAGGTTTTTCAAAGCCATGGTCTCATTAACTGACAGATGAAGGGTCACGGGATGACTTTTGTAAGATTTAAGATATCGTTCAATTGCAATGCTTTTAAAATGAGTGATGACCTCCCTGATGAAGGGCAGCAGACAGATGATTGCTTGTTATATGACTCCTATTATACTGACTGTACAAGTACTTATCATGCAAGAAGATCAACTAACGTCACTTATACTTTAAAGGGCTTTTTCTAATTGCCGTGTCTACAGAATGCTTGTTGAAAATTATTTTTAAATATAAAGTAGAAGTTGTCTTGCCTAAAATAACTAGTTACATAGTTGCATATTTACATAGTTCTAATATACTAGTATATACTCATATACTAGTCCTAATATATAAATAATCCCACAGTAATACAAAACTGGAGATTCTTAACACTGAATTTAAAGTTGTTATCATTGACTTTCATCTGTTATTCACCATGTCTGTGAGACCATTCCCTTTCTGTGACCATCAAATCAATCCAGTAAATAAAGCAAAAAGTGAGCTCTGCTACATCTTAAAAGGGCAGGCCTATATCAGCAGGTCGGTGCACAGCCTGTGGCTGATCACCTCCAATTATTAAAACCTGCTCAGAACTGCCACACCCTGTCTGAGAAACATGGTTCTTTGGGTCCTCATCATGTGTGAAGGTCTTTGTTGTGTTCAATTTTGAGTTTGACCCGGACGGTTTCCCGACTCTGAATCGCTGCCTGTTTTCACTGTTATTTATGATATCACTTGTGCTCCCACAAATTTGTATAAATGGACAATTCACTGATTGTAACTAAAAAGTAAAATGTGTATACTTTATTAATATCTCGCTAAAATCAGGGGTACAATCACCACCGTGGCAAAAGCCCAACGTGCTCACTAAATTTAAAAAAATTAGTAGTTCATTCACTGATTCTATTGCGAACTCTGCTAAATGAATATACTCATATGATGCATGTGGTTAGAACGTTTAACCATTGGTGTTACAGCGAATCACACCCAAAAAGTGCACTGAAGTAACCAGGCAAGAACTCCTGAAAACATCAGTGTCAGGGTAAAGATATCGGTAACGCTGTAACCTATACTAAATACCCCTTCTCATATTTGACCCTATGCGTTTCTATCTCATCATTTCATCAGGGGTCTGTTAATTATGAAGCTGGCTGCTACGCCAGCAATATTAAATCGTGCAAACATTTTGTTCCATATGCACATACACAAGCATGCTCGCATTGATGTCAGCGGCACGCTTCTCTCTGGACCGGAGTATATATAACTTATACTCCGCCCCGGCCAAGCCCCCGTACTGACCAATCATTGTCGCTTGCGTCAACAGTGACGTGTGGACATGTGACGCCGGGTGCGTCTTGTGACATGCCCGGCATTCACATCTACCGACCCCTAAGCACGCATGTGCATAGTTGGGCAGCGGGGCGCATCCGGCTTCAGCCTCCAGCCCTTCCTATCTAGGAGACGGAGTAACCCATTGCAATGGGAACAAGGAACGCTGCTCAGCTCCAAACTGCGCCCTGGCAAACTAGAATAATATGTGCATAATAATCCAGCACTATAAGAGGTGAATTAAGAAAAACATTAACTCAACCATTAGTATTGGGTAACCCAGAAGATAAACATAAATGGAACCCTAGTACCAGTACAGAAAGACAAATATATATACACTGCGTTCCAAATTATGATGCAAATGTTAATTTTCGCAGATTTTCCTAAATAGACGATGCAAATGACAGTCAGTATAATCTTCAAGCCATCAACCATTGGACTATAATGCAAATTTTATTGAACAAATCTCCTAATGATAACAGATTTTTTTTTTAGAAGTAAAAAACTCAAAATGCACTGTTTCAAATTATTATGCACAACAGAGATCAAAACATTTTAAAGGTTGTAAAGAGAACTAAAATGGTAATTTGTTGAATTTGCAGCATCAGGAGGTCATATTTACAGAAATCAAAAGCTCTTTCAATCAAAAAAAACTTAACAGGCCAAGTTACATGTTAACATAGGACCCCTTCTTTGATATCACCTTCACAATTCTTGCATCCATTGAATTTGTGAGTATTTGGACAGTTTCTGCTTGAATATCTTTGCAGGATGTCAGAATAGCCTCCCAGAGCTTCTGTTTTGATGTGAACTGCCTCCCACCCTCATAGATATTTTGCTTGAGGATGCTCCAAAGGTTCTCAATAGGGTTGAGGTCAGGGGAACATGAGGGCCACACCATGAGTTTCTCTCCTTTTATGCCCATAGCAGCCAATGACACAGAGGTATACTTTGCTGCATGAGATGGTGCATTGTCATGCATGAAGATAATTTTGCTACGGAAGGCACGGTTCTTCTTTTTGTACCACGGAAGAAAGTGGTCAGTCATAAACTCTACGTACTTTGCAGAGGTCATTTTCACACAGTCAGGGACCCTAAAAGGGCCTACCAGCTCTCTCCCCATGATTCCAGCCCAAAACATGACTCCGCCACCTCCTTGCTAACGTCGCAGCCTTGTTGGGACATGGTGGCCATTCGCCAACCATCCACTACTCCATCCATCTGGACCATCCAGGGTTGCATGGCACTCATCAGTAAACAACACGGTTTGAAAATTAGTCTTCATGTATTTCTGAGCCCACTGCAACCGTTTCTGCTTGTGAGCATTGTTTAGGGGTGGCTGAATAATAGCTTTATGCACACTTGCAAACCTCTGGAGGATCCTTCACCTTGACGTTCGCGGGACTCCAGAGGCACGAGCGGCTTCAAATACCTGTTTGCTGCTTTGCAATGCAATTTTAGCAGCTGCTCTCCTAATCCTATTAATTTGTCTGGCAGAAACCTTCCTCATTATGCCTTTATCTGAACGAATCCGTCTGTGCTCTGAATCAGCCATAAATCTATTCACAGTACGATGATCACGCTTAAGGTTTCTTGAAATATCCAATGTTTTCATACCTTGTCCAAGGTATTGCGCTATTTCACGCTTTTCGGCAGCAGAGAGATCCTTTTTCTTTCCCATATTGCTTGAAACCTGTAGCCTGCTTAATAATGTGGAACGTCCTTCTTAAGTAGTTTTCCTTTGATTGGGCACACCTGGCAAACTAATTATCACAGGTGTCTGAGATTGATTACAATGATCCAAAGAGTCCTAAGACACAATACCATCCATGAGTTTAATTGAAAAACTAATAATTAAACGTTTATGACACTTAAATCCAATGTGCATAATAGTTTGGAACACGGTATATATATATATATATATATATATATATATAAATAAATAACTGGACTAATATAGGTTTGAGTTTAAGTAAAGCATGTATAGTTCATCTGCTCATTTAACCCATCTGGTTGTATACATGATAAACTATAGATCCACTGGGCTTCTTTTCGTAAGATAAAATTGTTCCAATCCCCACCTAGTTTTGGTGGACGCACCAGTTCAATTGCCTGAAGATGTAGACATTCTGCTCTTCCTTGATGTTTCTCATGTACATGTTTAGATACGGGGGTGTCCCTTTCGTTTATCACGTCCCCTACATGTTCCCTAATATGACGAAATTGCCGAATAGCAATGGGTTACTCCTCCTCCTAGATAGGAAGGACTGGAGGCTGAAGCCGGATGCGCCCCACTTCCCTACTCTTTGCATGCGTTCTTAGGAAGTGGTGGATGTGAATGCCAGGCATGTCACATGACGCGCCCGGCGTCACATGTCCACACATCACTGTTGACGTGTGCGACGATGATTGGTCGGTATGGGGCCTCAGCCTAGGGGGTGGAGTATTAGTTATATATACTCTGAGTCCAGAGAGAAGTGTGCTGCTGATATCAATGCGAGCATGCTTGTGTGTGTGCATATCGAACTAAATGTTTGCACGATTTAATATTGCTGGTGTAGCAGCCAGCGTTATAATTATTAGACCCCTAATGACATGATGAGAAATAAACGCGTAGGGTCAAATATGAGAAGGGGTATTTAGCGTAGGTGACAGCGTTACAGATATCTTTACCCTGACACTGATGTTTTCAGGAGTACTTGCCTGGTTACTTCAGTGCACTTTTTGGGTGTGATTCGCTGTAACACCAATGGTTAAACACTCTACCCCATGCATCATATGAGTATATTCATATTTCACATTTAGCAGGGTTCGCAATAGAATCAGTGAATGAACTGCTAATTTTTTCAAATTTATGGAGCACGTTGGGCTTTTGTCATGGTGGTGATTGTACCCCTGATTTTAGCGAGATATTAATAAAGTATACAAATTTTACTCTTTAGTCACAATCAGTGATTTGGATCGCTGCCTGCCCTGACCTGTATCTGTTTTATGGTGTTGATTGAACTCTGCCAGCCTTGTACTTGGATTTGTGCGACCACACTTCTGGTACCTACTTTTGGAAATACTATCTACAAGCCGTCAGCAGTTGCTATTGGAGACGACTCCAGGGACACTGCCTGGGTAATCCCTACACAAAGTCCATATCACCATCAGGAGTTATTAAGGTGAAGAATGTCAAATCCCTTAGACTCTGCCCCCTGGTTTAAACCTAGCCAAATATAATAGTGACACAGTGCACCCACCGGCCTGCCTGTGATGTTATTTTTGGTAACTAAAACTTTCAAATTTCTACTGCACGCAAGACAGTTTACTTTTTTGCCACGAAAATTGGCATGGTGGGAACAGAAATGGTATGATTAAACATTTTCCTTTTATTTAGCTGAAGAATATGACATAAGGTTCCAGAAATGTGACTGCTTTAACTGTGAGTGAAGGAAGGTGCTAGACATGTTCAAACATATTTATATACTAATATATTTAAATGAAGGTTTGATCAAGAGAAGACTAGTAAATGGTAATAATCAAATTATTAAAATAGCATGTCTACCAAAGAGATGATTTATTGATCGATTATTTACTTACTTTACCTTTTTTAATAATTGAAGACATAATTCCTTCAGGATCTTTATACACATCATTAATAAGTTTTAATAGCATGGCCTAGCCTGATAATAAGATTTCTTATTAACTTTTCTTGATATTTATTTTTTAGAATATCTGTGTGTGCTTAGTTGCGATACCAATTACTTCATGTTCACTGTGCACTTGATCATATGAGTCTCCATTTCTATTTTATACACTGTATGTAACTGGTCTGATAAGGGAAAGAGGGGCTAATCCTTTAGCTTCTTTTTCTAAATTATAGTTTACACGGCAGAACCTTGATAATGTGAACAGATAATGAAGTACTATATAAAATATCTTGAGTAACATATATATGGACAAAAAGTATTGGGACACATTTCCTAATCGTTGAATACAGGTATTTCATGTAGTCCCATTGCCACAGGTATAAAAAAATTAAGCACCAAGACATTCATTCTGCCTTCATAAACATTTGTAAGAAAATGTTTAGTTCAAAAGAGCTCACTGAATTTGAGCATGGTACTTTAAGATGACACTGTTGTGATCAGTTTGTGAAATTTCTTCCCTCCTAGATATTTCATGATCACCTCTGAGTGGTATTATTGTAAAGGGGAAGCATTTAGTAACTACAGCAGGTATGGTTGGTTTAGCTAAGGCCTCATGCACACTTCCATCACCGTTTTCTCGGCCGTTTTTGAAGGATCCGTGTGTTCGTTTTTGTTTCCGTGTGCACTCCGTTTCCGTTCCGTGATTCCGTTTTACACGGACGTTTTGCTTCTGTTTTTCCATTTAAAAAACGGATGTGAACTTTATTTGAACCTGTCACATGTCCCAGGAAACACCCATAGAAAGTTTACAAGAAGTTTTTGGTGTTGTTTTCTGCAGCTTTCAGAGCATAGAGAACAGTTTGAGATTACTCTGCTTGCCTACTTTGGTTTTTTGGGTGTTTTGGAGTGAAAATATGAGCCTATCTTCAGGAATGAATGTTTACTGTAGTCTGTGAGTCTGTGAACTTTTGCTCACCCAGCCGTTGCTATGACAACGGATCCGTCAAAAACGGACGGCACACGGAAGCCTTCCGTGTGCCATCCGTTTTTTTCACTGACCCATTGACTTCTATGGGCCACACAGTCACTGAATCACTGAGCAAAGTAGGACATGCTCTACTTTGCACGGAACGGAACAACGGATCCGTTTAAACAACTGAAGTGTGCATGGGGCCATTGAAATGAATGGGTTCAGGGTGCTATCAGTGACAAAAACGGATAGCACCCTGAAGGAAAAAACTGAAGTGTGCATGAGGCCTTAATGTGGAAGAATTTGACTGGCCCACACAGAGTGCTGACCTCAAATCCATCGAACACCATTGGGATGAAGTAGAACGGAGATTGCTAGCCAGGCCCTCTCCTCTAACATCAGTGCCTGACCTCACAAATGCTCTTCTGGATGAATAGGCAAAAATTCCCACAGACACACTCCAAAATCTTGTAGAAAGCCTTCCCAGAAGAGTGGAAGCGGTTTTAGCTGCAAAGGGGGATCAACTTAATTTATGGATTTAAATTAAGATGTTATAAAAGCTCCTGTAAATGTAATGTCTAGGTGTCCTAATACATTTGTCCATATAGTATAGATTCAGAGACTATATACATTATATTATCAGCAGCTGGGGCTCTGCAAAGAAGCTGCAGAAAAAAATATCTCATTATGCACATATAATTGCAGAAGGACAACTATCCTGAATGGATCAGAGTTTACTAACTTCAGTTAGAAGTTTTAAAATACTTTTAGTACAATCTACGTTAAATTGGCCATTGATGATCAAATGCTGCACTTACATAGCCATAGACGAGACATATGCCTACTCTATAAGGGTATGTGCACACACACTAATTACGTCCGTAATTGACGGACGTATTTCGGCCACAAGTCCCGGACCGAACACAGTGCAGGGAGCTGGGCTCCTAGCATCATACTTATGTACGATGCTAGGAGTCCCTGCCTCGCTGCCGGACAACTGTCCCGTACTGTAATCATGTTTTCAGTACGGGACAGCAGTTCCACGGAGAGGCAGGGACTCCTAGCGTCGTACATAAGTATGATGCTAGGAGCCCGGCTCCCTGCACTGTGTTCGGTCCCGGACTTGCGGCCGAAATACGTCCGTCAATTACAGACGTAATTAGTGTGTGTGCACATACCCTAAGAAAAAGGAATGGACACTCAATCGAGCTGAGAGCAGGTAAATCACTTTTATAATATATTACAAACCTAAGATAGCTCAATTGTTGAATCTGGCTGAAATGCTGGGACATCTGTACCCACTTGTAGTTTTTGTAATATTACGCCATTCAGAGCCATTGTAAAATAATCTGTAATAGGAGTTTCCAATGTTCAACCTACTTTGAACACAGGTGAGTGTAACAGAACTCACACATAATACAACTATACATATCTAAGGTATATTCACATAGTGCGGTCAAATCACATTTGACTGTACCTTCTGAATACACCCTTATGCTTTCACATTTTTAAAGATCTGAAATTGAAACAAGTTTATTTTTCATCAAATTAGTAATGTTCAACTGCAATATATATGCCATCAACTAATCATTCATTGATTGTTTTGGACATGACTTACCAAAAAGAAAAAATATAAATTTATTTAAGTTAGACATTTATGTGAGTTGGCAAATCATTGATACAATCTGCCAATTTCAGGGCAAATGGAAAAAAAGAATGAAACCATTATAAAACTGTTTAAAAAAAAACTCTATTGAAAATACTGTTAGCCTCCTTTACCCGACCAGCTCTAATTCCTAAACCATCAGTCTCCATTCTGAAGTCTGAGGATTTACTGTTGCTAGGCATAGTTTTTAACATTTATTTAAATTCCATTTCCAAACTTTGTTCAGCAGCTGCATTTGTCAACAGCTGAGGGTGAGCACACATGTTCAAAAATTACCAATTGTTTTATTTATTCAACTATTTGAATCCTGGCATGTCAACAGGCTTTTTACAAATTAAGTTTGAATATATCAAAGGATGATGTAATTTAAGATGGTGATAGTTCCAGTACTGACAAAAAATGATGACAATGTACATAAGCAAATTACTTTGTTTTATCATTCACTAAACATTAAATATTGGATCTGAATGACTTTCCAGATGATAGCATGGAAAGTAAACAATGGAAATATATCCAATAATTTCGCTGAAGATTTATTCAGCCTTCAGAAGCAAATCAGCAGAGATTTTAAATGCTTTTCATCAGACGAGAGTGAAAACCAAGTCTTCCTGGCCAAGTAATGATGGAATCGTGAGTGTTAGTTTGACCAGTGATTAAATCAGCAGCTTATGTTTTGGAAGGTTTGTTATATGAAGATTTGTTCAACATTAACCTGAGTCCCACATGTTATTAATGAAGAATTTCAAAAAACTATTTTTTTATTTTTTATTTTTTTTGCTCAGCCAAGTTTTATGACAATACATCGTATTTCTTATCTTGTATAAGTTTATAACCCTTTACATTAATCTTGAGTTAATGGTGACTAAGGAGAATAACATAATAAAACTAGAAGCTTCCAGTCATAGAACAATAAAATATGATTGTAAGCTAAACAAGCTAAACAAGCTCATGCATGCCGTCCATTTCAACATTGAGTGAGTCATTTTAATATGGCTGGGGTTGTAAAGCTCCAATACTGCGAAATGGTAATATTTTTTTTATTTTTTTTTAATACAAATCCAAATATCTCTAAATTGTTCATATTTTATTATTTAAGTGTCTTGAAGGGCTTTTCCAAGTTTAAATAATAGGGCTTCATAATATAATTATCTTATTTTTTTTTTCTGTGCCACTGATTTTACTGGTCTTGGTCCTGTGTACATGGTATACATGATGTTCATGTGATCTCACGTGACGGAGACTTATCGCAGTGACATCCATGGTGACATGACATCATCCAACAACAATTAGGGGCCTTTGTCACGTAACATCACATGGATGTCTGGTCTTCACATACTACTTAAAGAAGGTCAGGGTGGATTAAGAGCAGCAGCATGTAGCGTCCATGGCTGCGGGGCGTCGGGTTCACTCACCTCCCGACGCCTGCAGCCATGGATCTGTGAGCGTTGGTCCCCATCTCCTTCCTAGGAGACGCCAGTGCTCACTTCGTCTCCGGTCCGCTGTGTCTCGTAGTGTGTCATCATCATCATCAACCCACATGATTTCCTGGTCTATAAGAAGGCCCCAGCCCTTCTGATCCTTGCCTGAGCGTTCTTAGTTTGTCCCAAGTCTGTCTTTCAAATGTTCCCTTAGTGTTTCCCGTTCCAGTTGTTACCCGTGCCCTGTTACCTGTTCCTGTATCGCGTGCTGTGTCCTTGTTCCTGTACCTACTAGTGTTGGAGTCGTGTCCTATTGGACCTACTGTTGTTTGCCACGTCCAGTGTCTTCTGCCACGTCCAGTGTCTTCTGCCACGTCCAGTGTCTCCTGCCACGTCCAGTGTCTTCTGCCATGTCCAGTGTCTTCTGCCATGTCCAGTGTCTTCTGCCACGTCTTGTACTGCCTGCCATGTCTGGCGCAACCTGTTGCACCAACCTTTATTCGTGCTGAAGCCACAGCCACTGTCTGGACTAGTTCAGGTACCCGAGTGTTACGAACTGCTGTAGACTTTCGTATAGACTGAGACCTAGTCAGCTGCCTCTCCGCTACGGCGCAGCGGCCTAGTGGGTCCACATACCCTATGACCATGACAGCACAGGAATGTTTAAAAAAAATCAATAAGGTATATGCATTACTAATTGTATCATTGTCTATTTTTTTGTACACCTATGGTGCCGCATTATCTGGAAAACCCCTTTATAATTTATCACTGTTTGGTACATACAGTATGTAATGCCCATGGCCACAGACCATCAGAATTACTAACCTCCCGACGGCCACAGCCATGGATCTGTAAAGCGTAAGTGAGCGCTGGCGTCTCCTAAGGAGGAGATGCGGGCCAGCGCTCACTTCTGCTTTACTCTGCGGTGTCCCGCAAGGCACGCACCTGAAAAGTATGAAAAATTAGCCCATGGTTACCATGGACTATAAGAAGGGCCCAGCCCCTTCCTTCATTGTCTGAGCGTTGTTGTATTTACCCGTGTTACTGTTTGCAAATGGTCCCTTAGTGTTTTCCAATTTGCAGTGTTCCTATACGTGCTACCTGTATCCCGTGTTACCTTGTTCCTGTGTCGTAGAGAGATTGAGTCGTGTTGTGCCATATACTACGACTGCTGTGTTACACCATGCCTGGTGTCTGCCTGCTGCCAAGGTCCCATCCGAGCCTAACCATCACTAATGTCTGAATTACCACAGGTTCACTTATTCGAACTATGGACATTATCTTGGTATCCTGTTGACCAGCTGCTATACCGCTACGGCGGTACGGTCCAGTGGGTCCACATACCCATAGATCGTAACACAGTGTTAAAGGCAGTGGCGTAATTACCGCCGTAGCAGCCGTAGCGGCTGCTACAGGGCCCGCGGCATGAGGGGGCCCGTGTCGCCCGCCGGCACGGGCCCCCACCATGGCCGGAGGCTCCGCTAGCAGCTGCTATGGCTGCTACAGCGCGACGCCACTTAACAATACGGCAGAGCAGGGAGGTATCTCCACGCTCTGCCATAAAACAAAAGAAATGTATCCCCATATCCACAGGATAGGGGATACATGTGTGATCGCTGGCAGGGACTGAAAGTCCCCTGAAGTTCTCCATCACAAACCTTGGACTTCCGGGGCCTGTGTCGGAAGCTCCGTAGGAATCAATGGAGCGCCGGTCGCGCTTGTGCGCATGCGTGACCAGCGCTCCTTTCATTTTTATTGAGCTGCGCAGACGCCGGAAGTCAGAGGTTAGTCATGGAGAACTTCAGGGGACTTTCAGTCCCCTGTTCTCCTTATCGCTACCAGCGATCACACATGTATCCCCTATCCTGTGTTAGCGCCATACAGCCCCCTCTGTAGATAACACCATACAGCCCCCCCTGTAGAGAACGCCATACAGCCCCCCTGTAGATAACACCATACAGCCCCCCTGTAGATAACGCCATACAGCCCCCCCTGTAGGGAACGCCATACAGCCCCCCCCCCCCCGTAGGGAACGCAATACAGCCCCCCTGTAGGGAATGCCATACAGCCCCCCCTGTAGAGAACGCCATACAGAGTCCCCCATGTAGATAACGCCATACAGCCCCCTCTGTAGATAACGCCATACAGACCCACTGTAGATAACGCCATACAGCCCCCTCTATAGATAGCGCCATACAGCCCCCACTGTAGATAACGACATACAGCCCCCCTGTAGATAGCGCCATACATCCCCCTGTAGAGAACACCATACAGCCCCCTGTAGATAACGCCATACAGCCCCCACTGTAGAGAACGCCATACAGAGTCCCCCCTGTAGATAACGCCATACAGCCCCCTTTGTAGATAACGCCAGGGGGGGCTGTATGGCGTTCTCTACAGAGGGGGCTGTATGGCGTTATCTACAGGGGGCTGTATGGCGTTATCTACAGGGGGATGTATGGCGCTATCTACAGAGGGGGCTGTATGGCGTTATCTACAGGGGGGCTGTATGGCGTTATCTACAGGGAGGCTGTAAAAAAGGCACTATCTACAAGGGGGGGTTGTGTGACACCCAGGGGAGGGGGGGGCCCAGTCAAAAGTTTGCTATGGGGCCCAGTCTTTCCTAGTTAAGCCCCTGGTTAGAGGGCTGGTATAGTAGCGGGGTTCCCCTCGTGTCACCCATTATTACTTCCTCCTTTATAATCAGGGTCACTATGGTTATGCCTAGTTCCCCTACCTTTTCCTTATACTAACGTTGATCTAATTATTTTGCTGCTACTCAAGGGAATAAGACCGTACAGTAAATACAATTGTATAGTGAATAAAAGGTAATATTTATTACTAACAATAATCACACTTACATATAAAATACACCAAACACAGAACACAGTAACCGATCACAATATAGTATCAGTATACCCCAATACATATAACAAGTTAATATATACCGAGTATACTCACACTATACGTAGTACAGTATAAACACGGTATCAGAATCCTACTTTATACCACAAACCACTTACCAAAACATACATATGAATACAGTTACAATACAATACATGCTCACTATTTCTGTCCCACTCCCTCCTAATATAACTGTCCCTGTACACTAAGGCTTAATTAGGTAAAAGGGTTAACAATGTGTACCATGGGATATGCAGGTAAGCAAGGGTTAACTCAGGGGCAGCAAGAGTAGACAAGGGGAATGTGTTGATGTATAAAGGGTTCAGGTAATGTGCAGGCAGGTGAGAAAGGGTTGACCAGGGAAGTGTTGTGTAGGCAGATGGGTCACCAGCTCGTTGTGTAGGGGGGAGAAGTAAGAGGTAAGTGTATAGGGGGGAGAGGTGAAGGATTAAGTGTGTAGGGTGGAGAGGATTATGTGTAGCTGCTGCTACACGTGGATACTAAGCGGTTCATGTGGTCCAAAGTTAGTAAGTTGGTCTCTGTTGAGGGAGGCAGGGAAAGAGGGAAGAGACAGAAGTGTGGGACAGTTTGTCCTTTTAAACCCTCCCGTGCACATCTGTGTGACATCACATGCTCATGCACGTGCAAGTGGGGGGAGGCCATGTGACTGTTTATGGCCCCCTCCATGGAATCTCATTACCTGGCGAGGGAGGGGCAGGCAGTGGGAACTTCCTGCTTCCTGGAAATAGAGGATTTGTTCCCTGCTTATGGCTTCCACCCCCAGGGTGTCTCATTACCTGGTGAGGGGGTGAAGGGCAGGTAGTGTGAATGCATTCGATGTGTCCAATGTCTTCTCCCCCCTCCCCCAGAGGGCAGAGATACACATCTATCTAATATCTGCCATAGAAAACACTTCCCTTTACACAGAGTATTTACTAAACTTGGCATATTACATAGTTTACATTGCACTGTACGCATCTGTGCATGTCCACATGCACAAATTGTACAGGGTTAATGGTATTAATGAATAGTGTTGATCCAGATATTTGATTTCCAGGAGTGGTTAGGAATTAATTATTTCCACTTTATGGAAAATTGGATCTTTACCATTCAGGAGTGGTTTTTGCCTTCTTCTGGATAAAATGTGATTTTCAAGTATAAAAGGTTGAATTTGATCAAACTGCAAAGTATGTAACTATGTAACTGTCCGCCATTGTTTTTCTGAACAGAAAAGCGGACAACTTTCTGGTGCAACTAGAAAGCCACATACCCTTCTCCCAGAACAAATAGTCATAACATTATTAGAATTATGTTGTCCTTTTAGAAGTGATAAAGACAAGAGCAGTAGTAGGGACATATCAGAGGATAGCATTATTATTTGAGTATTCATATGTTGATTATTTATCATTTCTGGTGTTATCAAAATCTTCTTCTTACCATGAATGCATGGAATATATAGCAAACACTATACACTGAATGTTTTCACATAGTTGAGATTTGAGCAGCTGTGTACTTAGAAAGTCCAAGGCATTAAAAACTGTTGTATCACTTGCAGAATGCTACATATGGCAAACATATGACATTCTGTAGTCTGTCTTAAACTAAGCCAAAACATCTTCTATAATAATGGCACTAGTGCCAGTGCAAATACAGGTAACTTGAACATTGACCGGCTAAAATGGAAGAGGCCTGTTTCCTATTAATACAAATTGTTGAATATGTTACTAAAAAATGTTGTATTTCAGTCCGAATTACTCTTTAAGCAGGTCCATCAGGTTAAGATAAATATTTATTTTCTCTTTACTTAAGAAAATTATCCTCTATATTTCTGAGCTTGGTCGATCCTTTTTTCTGAGACAACGTTTCATGTAAGATTTGTGAAACACATGTATGGTGATAATATGTAGAGTGCTAATACAATACAGTTAGGTCCAGAATTATTTGGACAGTGACACAATCTTCATGATTTGGGCTCTACATGACACCACATTGGATTTGAAATGATACAACTTAGATGCAATTGAAGTGTAGACTTTCAGGTTTAATTCAAGGGGTTGAACAAAAATATTCTGTGAAACATTTGGGAATTGCAACCATTTTTCTACGCAGCTTGTTGCTTGTTTGCTTGTTTGTGGGTCTTTCTGCCTTACGTTTTGTCTTACGCAAGTGAACTGCATGCTCGATAGGGTTGAGATCTGGAGATTGACTTGGCCATTGCAGAATATTCCACTTCTTTGCCTTAAAAACCTCATGTGTTGCTTTTGCAGTATGTTTTGGGTCATTGTCGATCTGTAATGTGAAGCGACGTCCAGTCAACCTTACTGCATTTGGTTGAATCTGAGCAGAAAGTATATCCCTGAACACGTCAGAATTCATCCGGCTGATTCTGTCTTTAGTCACATCATCAATAAACACTAGAGACCAAGTGCCTTTGGCAGCCATGCATGCCCATGACATCGCACTGCCTCCACCATGTTTTACAGAGGATATGGTGTGCTTTGAGACATTCCAAGCCTTCTCCATACATTCTTCCTACCATCATTCTGGTACAGGTTGATCTTAGTTTCATCTGTCCAAAGAATGCTGTTCCTGAACTGGGCTGGCTTCTTTACATGTTGCTTGGCAAAGTCTAATCTGGCGTTTCTATTTTTGAGGCTGATTAATGGTTTGCACCTTGTGGTGAACCCTCTGTATTTTCTCTCATGAAGTCTTCTCTTTATGGTGGACTTAGATACTGATACACCTACTTTCAGGAGGATGTTCTTCACTTGGGTAGATATTGTGAAGGGGTTTTTCTTCACCATGGAAAAGCTTCTGCGATCATCCACCACTGTTGCCTTCCGTGGACGTCCAGGCCTTTTGGAGTTCACGAGATCACCAGTACTCTCTTTCTTTTTTTTTTTTTTTTAATGTACCAAACTGTTGATTTGGCCACTCCCAACATTTGTGCTATCTCTCTGATGGATTTCTTCATTTTTTTCAGCCTAACGATGGTCTGTTTCACGTGCATTGAGAGCTCCTTTGACCTCATGTTGTGGGTTCACAGCTACAGATTCCAAATGCAAATGCCACACCTAGAATCAACTCCAGACCTTTTACCTGCTTATTTGATGATGAATTAATGAGGGAATAGCCCATGCAGCCCATTCAATAGCTTTTGAGATAATTGTCCAATTACCTTTGGTCCCTTGAAAAAGGGGCAGCTACAAATTAAAGAGCTGTAATTCCTAAACTCTTCCTCAAATTAGGATGTGAATACACTCAAATTAAAGCTCAAAGTCTGAACTTTAAGCCAATATTGATTACATAACTGTATATTCAATATGTTTTGGTAAACAGCTAAAATGTCAAAAGTTTTGCCACTGTCCAAATAATTCTGGGCCTAACTGTATGTATTAGTCCGTGTTTTTCTTTTATATTTCATAAAGCTAAATGTCGTTTTTTTTATATATTTCATATACTCTGTTCATACTTGAATTATATCTATTATTTTTCAATCATAATGTAACTTGAATAGATACATTGTCTGTAAAGCATAGTACAATCGATGCCGGAATTATAGACACTCCTCAAGAAAATAGGCAAAAAAAATCATATAAAGTAAACAATTCAAATGATTTAAATGTTCCTCAAAATGTTTGAAATCATTGCTTATATTTCTATAACAGACATCCTACCTACAGAATTTTTATTTCATTATAAGAATAGTTTATTCTGCCAAAAACATATGGGTCAAAAAAGTTGGTACCTCTATAGAGCATTTTAAATTAAACCAAAGAAATTTTGTTTTTGGGCAAAGTCTCTCTTTTTCTTGTTTTTCGTCTCCAGAAACTCCATTGTTGGTTATGACCATTTCCTTTTCACTGGGGTATATATAGTAGGGTTACACACATGTACAATCCTTTTGCAAAAATTCCTGTTGAAATTACCATTAAGCCCAATCAGGGTAATAACAAAAAAAAAAAACTTGAAAAGTGTCGAATAGTTTAAAATGTTCCAGAAATGACTCATGAGCATACTACCCTCACATACAGTGAAGAGGATTGTAAGAGAAGCAAAGATGAACCTAAAGATCACAGCTTCAGAACTTTGCAGTTAGTTGAATCTTGGGGGTTTCAAATGTCATAATCCACTGTCAGATGACACCTCAATGACTAGAAGCCTTTTAGAAGAGTATTAAAAAAATACCTACAGCAACCTACAATATGCAGCGGCATAGCTTTACAAAATGTAATTGGAATGACAAAAAATTGTACAGATGAGGGAATAATTAAAAAATGTTGGTCATGCAGACTATTACCACATTTGGCAAACATACAAAAACTGACCACATACAAGGAAATGCACCTGATATAAATTGTTAAACAGTGCTGGTTCACTGAATGCTTAAGGAGTCCTTTGCTGCAAGTGTTCCAGGGGCAGTTGCAGATTACCAGAGGGCGGATGGGGTGACCGCCTGGGGTCCATGGTTCTGTGGGATCCACGGCTCCGGGCCCCCATCCGCACCTAAAATGCGGTGGCAAAAGTACAGTGATGGGGTTAACTGAATACGATAACCGAGCAGAAAGCCTTTGGCTCCCTGCCCCCCCCCCCATTTACTTGTGTGGGCTACAGGCTGAGGCCTAAACCAGGACCAGTGCGATGACCTCACTTCAACCCCCTGCCAGTGCTGGGCTGTTGAACGCACAAAAAGGCAGAAGTCCAGAGTCGCTGTGGGAACTAGGTTAGAAGAGTATATGTTTTTTTTTATTTTCATGGTAGCAAAAGGGGCACTATTAATGAGAAACTACTGTTGAGGCAAAAAAGACTGAGTGGGGCCATAAAAGGGGGCATTATTACTTAGTGGCGTTAATAAACTGGGCATTATTACTGAGTGCAGCATAAAAGGAGCATTAGTACTGAATGGTGGCATAACACATTATTACTGTGTGGGCATTATTACTAAGTGGGGGCATTATTACTGTGGGTCATAAAAGAAGGCACTATTATTGTGTGGGGGCACTAAAGTGGCATTATCACTGGTTGGAGTATAATGGGGACACTATTACTGTGTGGGGAACTAAAAGCGGCACTTACTGTGTGAGGCCTATAGAATAGGGAGTTTGGGTAGAGGTGGGAAATAAGTGGGCAGTTTGATAGTAAAGTGAGAAGCCAAAGATTTCTGCAGGGATGGAGTCGTAGCTAGTCATGGGCCGGATGAAGAAAATTAGGGAAAGTTAATTACTTCAAAGAAGACTTTACCTGTGAGTCCCTGGATGAAAATTCACAATATACACTTATACGGTCTGTGAAGCACCTGTATAGAACTGGTATATACCATTATATACCATTGTCCCCATCTCCTACCATTGTGAAAAATGCAGAAAAATCCAAACGCAGGTAATGGAGCGTTTTTGCTTAGCGGAAAGTCTGCTGCTGTCAACGGAATTGCAGCAGAAATTTTCTGCAGCAATTCTGTTATGTGTGGACAAGCCCTAAATATAAGATAAAAGGTGTAGGTATGCACAGATCATTAAAAACATTTATAAATCTGTCTCTTTTAGGTAAGTAAATAGACTGAGAGATGATAGGTAGATGATAGATAGACAGGCAGACACAGATAGATAGATATGAGATAGATAGATATGAGATAGATAGATATGAGATAGATAGATATGAGATAGATAGATATGAGATAGATAGATATGAGATAGATAGATATGAGATAGATAGATATGAGATAGATAGATATGAGATAGATAGATATGAGATAGATAGATATGAGATAGATAGATATGAGATAGATAGATATGAGATAGATAGATATGAGATAGATAGATATGAGATAGATAGATATGAGATAGATAGATATGAGATAGATAGATATGAGATAGATAGATATGAGATAGATAGATATGAGATAGATAGATAGATATGAGATAGATAGATAGATATGAGATAGATAGATAGATATGAGATAGATAGACAGATATGAGATAGACAGACAGACAGACAGACAGACAGACAGACAGACAGACAGACAGACAGACAGACAGACAGACAGACAGACAGACAGACAGACAGACAGACAGACAGACAGACAGACAGACAGATAGATAGATAGATAGATAGATAGATAGATAGATAGATAGATAGATAGATAGATAGATAGATAGATAGATAGATAGATAGATATGTGGGTTCGCATTATTGATCATTGCAAACATGTGTGCATATCTTTTAGTTGTAAGTATGTAATTTATTTATTTTTTTACACTGTTAAATTGAAAGGGTAAAAAACATTTTACATTTTTTTAATCAATATAATGGAGAAGAGCAGCAAAGAATCTTACATCACCCTGCCAACTTGATCACTCAAGTTCTGCATTAGTCTATTGTGTGTACTCAAATGGACACTTTATCCTTGCCAGTAGTAAACCTTTAGTGTATTTGAGAATTGAGGATAGCCTTACACAACAAATACCTCATCAGCTCACTAAATATTGATTTAAAGCAGTGAGTCAACAGTTCTAATTTTGGATCTAATGAAAATAGGTTAAACTAAATGAACATTGCTTTTTAATGAAATTCTATTTGTTTGAATAGACTGCAAGAAAGAATGCAAGATATTTTATCTTATGATCTATGTATTCAAATTTATATCCAAATATTAGTCTATGTTCACATCTGATTCCAGATTCCATCAGACTTGACAGGAAAAGTTCTGCATGCAGTGCCATTTTCCCATTAAAACAACGGCCATCTTGGCGGTACCCGACGAAACACATTGTAAGTCAATGAGGTCCATCGGGCGCTACTGGTATCCGTAATGCCACAGATCTGGCATTGCGTCTTGGCTTCCATCATAAACAGAAGTCAAGACACAGATGTGAACAGAGCCTTGTCATTTATTTTTGAGATTTTTTACCATTATCTATCTGTGAACTGAGGAATATAAAGTATGATGCTAAATTATTAAGCACACTATATAAAAAATATTTTATGCATAACATTAACGCACTTTGCTATTGTCTCCATAAGTGTAAATTAAATATGTGTGTTTTTAGAGTCTCTTACTAAACGAACCCTTCCCAAATACATATCACAACATTAAGGCCTTGCACTGAAGCATATTGGAATAATTTCTTTAATTGAAGCCCTCCCTTAGGGCAGTGGTGGAGATAAGCAGATGGCAGAAATAGTTATTAAAATCTAATGTAAACATTACAGCGGTCTCGTTCCAATTCCTGGTAGCTGGTCATCAATTCAGAAATTTTGATCATTACCACTAAATAGAATTTGAAATATGATATGTGCAGTGGTCTGGTTCCTGTGATAACCAGGGAAGAAACCAACCGGGTTGCATAATTTCACCCATAGCACCACCTTTCCCATAACTTTGGTTATGGTCAATTCACTTTGCTGGTCTTATACCTTAGGTGCCACTAGACGGTCTAGTGATTGATTTCCTGCATAGCAGGAGTAGAACCGGACCCATTGAGAAGAGTTAGAGGTACGGTTGCTATGGGCAACAATAAAAGTAAAGTAACTGAAATGTACCAGGAAGTATTGCACGGAGAGATGGGGTTTAAGGAGCTTAGTCAATAGTCAAGAAGAATCAGATATGCGATACCAAGTAGTAAACATGAGCATAGTCAGTTGAGCTAAAAGTCAGATAACTGAGATCAGACAGAGCTAAGAATGCGGAACCAAGTAGAATAAGAGTCGGACAAGCCAAGGATCCGGTAATGGTGGTCGGGCAGAGATCTGTAGAGAACTTTAACAAGATGACTGACAAAGACAAAGTCCTGAAAAATATTTGCCTCCATGATTACAATTTTAATTTCTCCATACATATTTTCATATATGTGATATGCATAGACAAGATTCTAGCAACTCTTCTTTTAAGCTTCACTAAATTGAAAACTTTAGACTTAATAGCCCTTTAAGAGAAAAACACGCAAAGTGGCCTTAACATGTAGAAAATATACCCAAATTATACACATTCTCAAGTCCAGCCTGTGCCATTGCTATTTGCTAGCCCGTTACTCTTTATACACCTGGCAAGATGCTATGGTCCTCCTTGGCATGCCAGTTATAAAAAGTTCTAGTCAACCATGAAAACCTAGCATATCACACACATATGATCATTGAGATATGTCATAGTTCTCATAACCCTGTCATACCTGTCCGCAACGTTGAAACAGCAAGAATTTGAGCATTACCTTCTCTATGAGACCTTGTAATGGTGAACTTTACTTATTGTCACCCAGCAAGTGTCTACTGTGTAGGAAACCAAGATAACTCAGGAACAGCTGAGCAGCATTGGCAGATTAAGTAGACCATAGGCCCTGGGCTGTAACCAAATCTTGGGGCCCCCTTCTCCACTGTCGCCCTGACACACCTTAACTATTTTTAACACTACCTTTTTGAGCAAGCATTAACAAATGGGTGTTACGATTCCCCTTGTCAAAGGGCTATGTCCCTACATACTGACAGTCTCCAACCATCGCTGACAGTATCACACTGTGGAGGCACACATCCTCCTGACAAGGGGAATGGTAACACCCATTTGTCCATCGGTCCTGGACTATTATGTGGAATACAAGGATTTATTATAATAAAAAGATAGCGCCACACACAGCTCCCTATAGATAGCGCCACACAACCCCACTGTAGATAGTGCCACACAGGCCCCCTGGAGATAGTCCCACACACCTAGCTATAGATAGAGCCACACAGCCCCCCTGTAAATCATGCTACAACTCCCGTAAAGATAGCGCCACACATCCCCCTGTAGATAGTGCCACACAGCCCTTCTGTAAATAGTACTACAACCCCGATGTACATAGCACCATCCTCCCTGTAAACAGCACCACCCCCTTGCAGATAGCGCCAACCGGCCTCCCCTGAAGATAGCACCACACATCCCCCTGTAGATAGCGCCACACAGCCCCCTGTAGATAGTGCCACCCCCTTGTAGATAGCTCCACTCCCCCAGAAGGTAGCACCACCCCCTTTAGATAGTGACACCCTCTCTGTAGATAGTGCCCCACACATAGCCCTCTGTAGATAGCATCACACACAGCCCTGTAGATAGGGCCACACAAAGCCCCCTATTGATAGCGAAACACAGCCCCCCCCTGTAGATAGTGCCACACAGGTTCCCTGGAGATAGTGCCACACACCCAGCTATAGATAGCGCCACACAACCCCCCTGTAAATAGTGCCACACCCAGCTATAGATAGCGCCAGAAAACCCCCCTGTAAATAGTGCCACACCCATCCCTATAGATAGCGCCACACATCCCCCTGTAGATAGTGCCACACAGCCCTGCTGTAAATAGTACCACACCCCCCTTGTAGATAGCACCATCCTCCCTGTAGGCAGCACCACCCCCTTGCATACAGCGCCAAACAGCCCCCCTATAGATAGCACCACACATCCCCCCTGTAGATAGTGCCACACACTCCCTGTAGGTAGCGCCACCCCCCCTGTATATAGCTCCACTCCCCCCGAAGATAGCCCCCCTTGTTGATAGTGCCACACACCCCCTGTAGATAGCACTACACAGCCCCTTGTAGATAGTGTTGCACACCCCCTGTAGATAGCACCACACAGCCCCTCTGTAGAATGCGCCACCCCCCCCCCTGTAATTAGTGCCACACTTACCTATCTCTGTTCCAGCACCGTCCTCTTCTCCGACGATGCAGGCCTGGTCTTTTCTGACGTCATTGTGCCGCCTGCATCACAAAAAAAGGCCGAATGGCGGGGAACGAAACCAATGGTTCCCTTGCCTTGCCTGCAATGTCAATTGTATCCGTGTCCAAAAACGTGGATACTATTGAGTCCAGGGGCCTTCAGTTCTGTCAGTGTTTTTGACACGATTCGCAGCAAATATGTGGCAAAAATGAAATGTGGTCTTTGGGCAGCCTTGGGCCCCCAGGGAGCCTTGGGCCCTGAGCGGCCACCCATAACGGACCTATGGGATCCGCCACTGATGAGCAGAATAATATAAGACACAAGAGAATAATTGATGGAACTTATGTTTCCAGGTGTATTTTTAGGGGGAATTTCAGAGGTGCAGATTTAGACATTTCTACTCTGTTTTAAAATCATAAATTTTTACCTCGAGAGGTCCGATGAAACATGGCCAGCATATTTTTATTGGAGAACTTTTTTTTACTTCAAGTGACCTAGTAAGTGTGCATTGACCAATGTGCTATATCACATCAAGCAAAAAAAGTAGTTAATTTTGTAGTTTTGTATATCAACATCTACATTTGTATCATGATTGGTTGTACTGTAGCTTAGTAAAAAGAAGGATGGGCATTGGAGAGGTGGTCATTTCTACAGGCATAGGAAGAGCAAAAGAAGCACATATCTTGACTTACCAAAGGTACATGTCACAAATTTCTCCATGGTTCCAGAATACAAACAAACCCTGTGTGTAGTCAGATCCTACAGTCATGTGTTAAAGAGGCTCTGTCACCAGATTATAAGTGCCCTATCTCCTACATAATCTGATCGGCGCTGTAATGTAGAAAACAACAGTGGTTTTTATTTTGAAAAACGATAATTTTTGAGCAAGTTATGAGCAATTTTAGATTTATGCTAATTAGTTTCTTAGTGACCAACTGTGCATGTTTTTACTTTTGACCAAGTGGGCGTTGTACAGAGGAGTGTATGACGCTGACCAATTAGTGACTAATCAGTATCATACACTTCTCATTGTTCCAGCCCAGCATGATCCACAGCACAGTGTGATTGTGCAGTGAAAGAAGCTGGGCTGGAACAATGAGAAGTGTATGAATGACGCTGATTGGTCACTGATTGGTTAGAGTCATACACTCCTCTGTACAACGCCCACTTGGTCAAAAGTAAAAACACGCCCAGTTGGGCATTAAGAAACTAATTAGCATAAATCTAAAATTGCTCATAACTTGCTCAAAAATTATAGTTTTTGAAAATAAAAACTACTGTTGTTATCTACATTACAGCACCGATCAGATTATGTAGGAGATAAGACACTTATAATCTGGTGACAGAGCCTCTTTAAGATGTGTTCAAAACACGATTATGACCACATAGTGCGTGCGTATGCAGGGAAAGCCCCGGGCATACATGTAAGTATGCTATGTCAGGCTGGTATATGTTGATATACCGCTAAAAATAGAGTATGGTACGGTGTTGTAGATTACGCTATTCCATACAATGGGATCTAGTAAAAAAGTCTACTTTTTTAACATGGGAACCTATGGTTGATAGATGCCACTGTATTGCATTCATCACAGGCCTCCGTCTGATGTATACGCCAAGAGATTTTCCTGATTTGTACATCCAATGGCTCCATAGAGGAGGGAACCAAGTACAAGTCACAATCTTCTGACCGGACAAACTACTATCTTCTGCCCATAGACACATGGAGGCTGTCTTCACAGCCAGGACTGTCAACTGTTCTAGCGTTGTAAAAGCTTCACAGTGCGGTTGATGTGTAGTGTTGAGAGGGGCTGGGGCACATGAACAGACTGTGTCACTGTATGAACTGGGGCTCCCGCTGCCAAGCTGTTTCTAATAGGTAATGTTTATAAAGATTACAAGAAGTAAGCTGGAGGTTGAGATTCAGACTGGATATCAGTGAAAAAATAAAGTGTTTGAAATACAAGAAAAATACTATCCGCAGGCTGGTGGGATGTCTGGGATCTGTTTCGAGTTTCTGGGGGAGCTGAATGGGTGACATTTCCTACTGTATTCCTATACAGTTGTATATGTTGCATGTATATGAGTCCTCCCGAAGTATACCTCTGATGGAAGGCTGACAACGTGATGTGAACAGGCCCTCCCTCTACTCCATCGGTCCCCTCTTCTACTGTATATAAATTAGCAAGAAGAGGTAACATACGGAGGTAAATAGCATGACAGCATGATCAGACCACACAGCGCTTGTTTATAGTCTGCACCTATGGAGACACATATATCTGCATAGTAGCTGTATACCCAAAAAATAAAATATAGATAAATTAGATAGGCTATTTCAAGTAATTTAAAGACTATTTGCAAAGTTGCTTTTTTTAAATCACTGAAACAATAAAAAAAAAAAAAGTTGCAAAAGTAAACATACCCTAAAAATCAATATATTTCCAAGTAATATATCACATATCCGAAATACCACACTTTTAACTAAACATAATTGCTAATTTTTATAACACCTTAACATCAGAAATTGAAACAATTAGAATCCAGTCTTCAAAGTTGTTTTCTCATTTGACTCCACCAATCTCTAAATGAAAATAAAAAAAATTCTTGCCCACTAACACATTTCATTAACGGTGGATGTAGAACTATGAGATATCTTTTTTTTATGATATTACGTTACTTTAGTCAAATCAAGCATCAGCTCCAAAATTTGTAATATATTTATTCTCCATTCTACATAACTTTTTGGATATTGTTAACGTTCTCCATATTTTAGATCGTACTATCCATTTTGCACTGTCCGAGTAAGTAAAACAGAGGAAACTTCCGAAACCCTCAGAGAATAAGACACATTTATCATGATATGAGAAAAAAAAAAATATCAAAATTGTGTAATGTTAAAGGGAAGGATAATTTTCATGCAGTTCAAATGGCCCGCAAGTCTACTGATACTTGGCAGATCAACTCAAGTTTGTTGACATTGCAGGGTTAAGTGATTTGGTCTGTTTGAAATGCAGCTCTTTCAATGCTGACTCTTGCACAGCTGTACTCTAATGTAATAGAGCACAATGCAAGCTGTTCAGTAATTGACACAAGATTCTTGCTGCTAGCGGATACTTAGGAGGCTGCAATACTTTATTAGGGTATGTTCACACGGCCTATTTACGGACGTAAATCGGGCGTTTTTGCCCCGAATTACGCCCGAAAATAGCGCCTCAATAGCGCTGACAAACATCTGCCCATTGAAAGCAATGGGCAGACGTTTGTCTGTTCACACGAGGCGTATATTTACGCGCCGCTGTCAAATGACGGCGCGCAAATAGACGCCCGCGTCAAAGAAGTGACCTGTCACTTCTTTGGCCGTAATTGGAGCCGCTATTCATTGACTCCAATGAATAGCAGCGCT
Organism: Rhinoderma darwinii; assembly: GCF_050947455.1. Lineage (NCBI taxonomy): Eukaryota > Metazoa > Chordata > Amphibia > Anura > Rhinodermatidae > Rhinoderma > Rhinoderma darwinii. The sequence continues at coordinate 192,730,252 of NC_134691.1, read as the reverse complement.
AATTACGGCCGTAATTGACGCGGCGTTCAAGCGCCTGCACATGCCGGTACGGCTGAAATTACGGGGATGTTTTCAGGCTGAAACATCCCCGTAATTTCAGCCGTTACGGACCCCCGCCGTGTGAACATACCCTAAGGGTATGTTCACACGGCCAAATTTCAGACGTATACGAGGCGTATTATGCCTCGTTTTACGTCTGAAAATATGGCTACAATACGTCGGCAAACATCTGCCCATTCATTTGAATGGGTTTGCCGACGTACTGTGCAGACGACCTGTTATTTACGCGTCGTCGTTTGACAGCTGTCAAACGACGACTCGTAAAAATACAGCCTCGTCAAAAGAAGTGCAGGACACTTCTTTCAGACGTTTTTGGAGCTGTTTTCTCATAGACTCCAATGAAAACAGCTCCAAAAACGAGTTGGTAAAAAAATGAGTTGGTAAAAATGCGAGTTGGTAAAAAACATCTGAAAAGCAGGGTCTGTTTTCCCTTGAAAACAGCTCTGGATTTTCAGACGTTTTGGTTGACTACGTGTGAACATACCCTAACAAATGAGATAACATTAATGTACTGTATTCTGCTAGTACTTAACCTTCACAATGAACAGAGTCCTGTGCTTGGGGCAGGTACATTATGTGCCTTCTCTACTATTCATTACTATTTGTGCTAATATGTCATTTTCAATGTGTTTTCTGCTTGACTGTATTAAATCTCATTTATATAGCTAATATTAAAGGGCATTATACTCAATAGGTGAAATAAAAATGATCACAAAGTGAGACCTGCCGCCCTGACTGATGTTCGTGTGCCAGACTGAGTTACTTGTCTGAAATATAATCTATGTATTAAAAGAAGTACATGAATAAAAGGTATTGTCAATTTCTAACCAAGATGCATTGAAAAAAAAAAGTTACATTGAAATCACTGTTCAAATAGAATGATCTGTTTCTATGTCATTTCTCTGTTTAGAATATGTAACCTCTCGTGATTTCATAGGAAATTTCTATTTTAGTATGTGACTGTAAGAAACCAATGGAGATTCCTTGACACAGAAGAAATGCTAAGTTTCATAATACAAGGTGTGAAGTGGGATAAAGTGGTTTATATTAATTGCTGAGATCTGTCAGATGCAAGACATTCCAATTGCCTTAGGAAAATTATGTACAGTAAAATCTTTTTATTTTTATCGGAATCAAGCCAGAGCATAGTGGGTCATATGACCAAGTGAGCCCTCTGGTGGAAGTCATTTTTCTGAAATCACTAGAACTATGTAAATAGCAGAGTTACTATAATAACTCAGGGAAAAAATGATTGTGTCACGTTCTGAAAGACAGACAGATAGACAGACAGACAGACAGGCAGACACTTCCTTGGCAATCCTCTTGTTATCTGTGATTCATTTTTAATATTGTGTATATGTAATTGTTGTAATTTATGGAATAAAAATATTGTTTTTTTATATTTGATTTATAGACTCAGCGGGCTCTCTTTTTTGGTGAGTGATAGATAGACAGACAGACAGACAGACAGACAGACAGACAGACAGACAGACAGACAGACAGACAGACAGACAGACAGACAGACAGACAGACAGACAGACAGACAGACAGAGAGAGAGAGAGAGAGAGAGAGAGAGAGAGATAGATAGATAGATAGATAGATAGATAGATAGATAGATAGATAGATAGATAGATAGATAGATAGATAGATAGATAGATAGATAGATAAAAATATTTTTGTATTTTGTGTATATAGATTTTTGTATTTGTTTTATAAAGGTCCCCATTGCAATTCTTGCTGCAGTTGTAATTAAGTTTTTATTTAAAGAAGCAGTTCCTGTTCCTAGAATTATTTTATTTAGCAAATTGCATGTTTGGTATCACACAAACTGCACAACAATTTTTACAAGTATTTTTGTTTGGTCTCCTGATAATTAACTGATCAAAGGATGTCTTGCTGCTGGGAGTCTTCGTGATCAGGTGTAATCTGCATGGGAACCTGACAGGAAGTTGTCAATTTCCTTGCAGCGCCACCACGGGTGAAATTAAGTCTTACATAGTTCCCATTGAAATAAATGGGCTGTCTGTGTAATGTGATGTGCTGCATCCTTTAATTCAGATGGCCGCAATGCCACAAGTCCCAGCCCGACCGCATATACAACCCCTTGGCGCTGCAGCCATTTTTCAGGTTTTCATTTTAGTTTTTTCCTCTCCGCTTTACAAAAGTCATACTTTTTATTTTTCCATTGACATAACCGTATGAGGGCTTGGTTTTTTGCGGCAAGAGGTGTAGTTTTTAATTTATTGTACCTTATAATGTACTGGGGGAAACTGGAAAATAAAAAATCTCTATGGGGTGAAATGGGAAAAAAATTGTTTTGGGAGGGTTTCGTTTTTACGATACTCGCGATGTGGTAAAAACTACATTAACCTAATTTTGCTATATTCTGCAGGTCAATAGAATGGCAAAGCTTTTTTTATGATGTACTACTTTTGTAAAGAAAAAACTTTTGTTAAAAAGAAAAGATTTCTCTTGCCATACTCTGAGACCCATAACTTTTCTATTTTCCCATCAATAGAGTGGTGTGAGAGTTGTAGTTTTTATTTTGATCAGTTTTTATTCCATTTTATTTAGGAGGTAGGCTGGGTTTTCACTGGTTAGATACGCTGCATAAACGTACACAGCATATCCGACCTAAAACCCACAGAAAAACCACACCACATTGCGGAAATCAGCATTTGAAAAAAAAAAGTTCATACTTACCCCGGGCCATAGTCATGGCGATGCATCCCTCCGTTGTCCGTACAGTCCGGTCTACTGAGTTGACACTGCAGCCAATGTAACCATTGCAGCCTGTGATTGGCTGGACTCAGTACAGTTGAACTTGTCACTATGACAACATACGGGGGTAAGTATAAGTTTTTTTATTAATTATAAAACAAATAAAATATTATTTTTTTTCTCATTTCTGATTTTTGCGCCTGAATCACAGCATTTCCGCTGCAAAAGTCTCGAAACGTGGCTATTTGTTGCGGGTTTTACATCCCCATTGAATTCAATGGCGAAAACATGCAACAAATACACAAATACGCAGCATAAAATTAACATGCTGCACTGCAGGTCAATTTATGAACTTTTTCTGCAGCGTGTGCATGTTTGCTAAAATCTCATTCACTTTGCTGCTACTGTAAATGCTGTGAAAATGTATTTCTCTTTTACAGCATTCATCCTGCGGGATAAGTAATATTATATTGTAATTGTTCTGACTTTTACTGGCACGGCTATACTAATTATGTATATTTTTTTATTTATTATTTATATTTTTAACAATTTTTATTATTTTATACGTTATTAAAATCTTTATTTAAATATTTGTTCCATCTTTTATTAGTCCCCCTTGCGGACTTGAATAAGTGATTCTTTGTTTGTTGATACAATACGCTGCTGCAATACTTATGTATAGCAGTGTATTGTAATTTTTACCAGCACCTACTAAGCCCTGCCTCTGGCGGGGCTTAATAGGAGCAAAAAGATGCCAGATCTGGGGACCTGCAAAAATCCACCCATGTTACGCTAGTGTAAAACTGACAAACCCCTAAACCCTTTATATTGTTCCCTTAGGTGCTACTGCTCTCACTGAACAGTCCGGGTGTCCAAAATTGGCAACATACATCTGGAAATGTAAATAAAAAGTACCTAGACATATGCTGTGCAGTATCCATAGGCTTCTATGGGGCAGGTATATGACAAAAGGACACACATTGATGTATGTCTGGAAGGTTTACATCTAGGATACTTTTTTTAATTTATTTTTTTTACTGTGAAAACAAGTATAAATTAAGGATACATTATAATGGAAGGCAGATTTAGACCCATGGAAAAATGTTTGCACAGTATATATCTGGATTCATCTATGGAAAAAAAAAGTACAACAAAATTACTTCCTCCTTAAAAATAAAAAAATGGATTTTCTAGACTGATGTCAATTGTGTACTGATCCATTAAAATGATATACAGTTCATCCCTTTTTTTTAATCTTTTTATTATTTGGCAGTACCTAGCCTATCCAGGCATAAACTTGACAGTCGTATACTTAATTGTTTATTCAGACGAAAGTTGAAATCGTCCGTGTGACGGACGTTATTTTTAACGGCCGTCACATAGTTACATAGTTACATAGTTGGTACGGCTGAAAAAAGACACATGTCCATCAAGTTCAACCAAGTTCACCCGGCTGCATGTGTTTCTATAGGGCTATTCACACGGTCGTTGTTTTAACGGGCCGAGTGAACGGCCTGTGAAAAAATAGGACATGTACTATTTATGTCTATTTTCACGGATCCCTCAATAGACTCAAGTCTATGAGGGATTTGTGAATGCGGGTCCCACACGGCTGCAAATCGGCCGTGAAAAACAGCCGATTGGACACATGTTCGTCTGAATAAGGGCTAAAGGATACACCTTTGTAATATTAAGGCCATGTTCAGACGTGGCGGAATTTTTCCGCTGAAAATGTTGCTGCAGATTCTTTGCGTATTTGGAGCAACATTTTCATATTTGACAGGTAATTCAGACGTTGCAGATATCACAGCGGACTTGCTGCAGATTTCAGCCAATGCAATGCAAATGCTGAGATTCTCAGTGAAATTCCGCTTCTTCTCCACAATGGAATGAGCATGCTGCGGAGGGAAAATTCTGCACCGCAGCCTGATTTCCGCAGAGTTATTTTCTGCAACGTCTGAACTAAGTTTCCTAAAAATGTATAGAAAGACATGTAAAAATCGGCTGCTGCAGAATTCCACTGCGGACTGTCCGCTGCGGAATTCAACAGCAATTCCGCCACGTCTGAATGTGCCCTTATGCTCCATAGATGTCTATGAAAATTAACAGCTGGCTGCTTTCTATCAAAAACAGCACCACTCTTGTTCATAGGTTATTTATGGTATTGCAGCTTCAAGTGAGTGGGGCTGAGTTGCAATGTCACGAATAAGAATGGCACTGTTTTGAAATCACGCTGCCATGCTTCTATAATCTCATACAATACTTTTAATTGAACTTATATTTTTTAGATTTAATTCCAAAATCTAATCAATCCAAAACATACCCAGATCTTCTTAGTTATGACCATTGCCAGAGTTTGTAAAAGTTATCATGACGTTTTTGCGCGTACAAAATGCACATAAATCTGTCCGTGTGTGTTGCGTTATTGCATCAGTGTGCTTTGCGAGTGGCATGCGTTTTTTACACACTCGCAAAGCACTTTTTTTTTTTCAAAAGAATTTATGCGCAAATCACATGGATGTGCATTCGTGTGCTGTGCATGGTTTTCACACACCCATTGACTTCAATGGACGTGAAAACGCACCAATATAGGACATGCAGTGAGTTTCACGCAACGGACTCTCGCTGTGTGAAAACTCACGCATGTGTGAACAGCCCGATTGAAATCAATGGGTCCGTGTGCTGTGAGTGATTTCCACACACAGCACACGGACGAGTTTTACGCTCGTCTGAATGAGCCCTAAGGGTCTTTCTAGGATCACTAATGACAATCATATCACTTTACTAACACTATTAGGGCTTAATTAGGTTGTATGCAAATTAGACTGATAAAACACTGATAGAAAAGCATCTGCTCCTCTTGTAAGGTGTTAAAATAAATCTTCAGGTCCAATGGAATAAACACCTTCTCCTCACACCTTCATTACAATGTTCATTTAAAACTTACAAGATCTAGCTAGATAAACCATTACAAGAAAGATCTCATTACCATTAAAAAGACCTTTTACCTCTTCCAAAAACAGTACAAACCTTCAATGAATATGTGTGAAGGTCTATTTACTGCCAATCCCTTTATGTTACTTTCACAAATACAAGCTGTTACTCCCAGTACTAAAGCTTCTATTATTTTTTGTAAATGTCTGTAGCTTTCTAATTAAATAGTAATTAAAGGTACAGGTCAACATAGAAATGTATATTGACTGATAATTGATGTGAGATTGATGGGCCTGGAGTAGCTTTCAAACTAACTTTGGAAATGTTAATAACTTTTAGGGCATGACCACACGTGGCGGATTTCCTCCGCAACTGTCCGCATCAATGCCGCACAGAATCTGCGTTGCAGATTCTGCTGCGGATCTGCACAAAATGTAAATTGAATGCGGACTAGCTGCTGCGGACTGCGGGAAAAGTGCTTCCCTTCTCCCTATCAGTGCAGGATAGAGAGAAGGGACAGCACTTTCCCTAGTGAAAGTAAACGAATTTCATACTTACCGGCCGTTGTCTTGGTGACGCGTCCCTCTTTCGGCATCCAGCCCGACCTCCCTGGATGACGCGGCAGTCCATGTGACCGCTGCAGCCTGTTATTGGCCTGTGATTGGCTGCAGCCGTCACTTAGACTGAAACGTCATCCTGGGAAGCCGGACTGGAGACAGAAGCAGGGAGTTCTCGGTAAGTATGAACTTATATTTTTTTACAGGTTGCTGTATATTGTGATCGGTAGTCACTGTCCAGTGACTGCCGATCGCTTAACTCTTTCAGCACCCTGGACAGTGACTATTTACTGACGTCTCCTAGCAACGCTCCCGTCATTACGGGAGCCCCATTGACTTCCTCAGTCTGGCTGTAGACCTAAAAATACATAGGTCCAGCCAGAATGAAGAAATGTCAAGTTAAAAAAGCAAGACGGATCCGCAGCACACATAACATGTGCATGACAGCTGCGGACTTCATTGCGGAAATTAGAATCTCCATTGAAGTCAATGGAGAAATTCCGCCATGAGTCCGCCACTGCTCCGCAACAGACAGAGCATGCTGCGGACACCAAATTCCGCTCCGCAGCCTATGCTCCGCAGCAGAATTTTACGCCTCGTCTAAACGAACACTGCTAAATTAAAGTGTAAAGTCAATGGACAAACGGCTCCGCTGCGGATTAACGCTGCGGAGTGTCCGCAGCGGAATTTAAGTGAAATTCTGCCACGTGTGAACCCAGCCTAACACCATGCAGTGATGCACAGGTCTAAATAGAGAGGGAGAGTCACCACATTATAAGTGCCCTATCTTGTACATAATATGATCGGCACTGTAATGTAGATTACAGCAGTGTTTTTTATTTAGAAAAACTATCATTTTTGACAGAGTTATGACCTATTTTAGCTTTATGCTAATGACTTTCTTAATAGACAACTGGGTGTGTTTTACTCTTTGACCAAGTGGGCGTTGTGGAGAGAAGTGTATGACGCTGACCAATCAGTGACTAATCAGCGTCATACACTTCTCTCCATTCATTTACTCTGCACATAGTGATCTTGCTAGTTCACTATGTGTAGTCAGATACTCACACATTAACGTTACTGAAGTGTCCTGACAGTGAATAGACATCGCTACCAGCCAGGACGTGATGTCTATTCACAATCCTGACATTTCGCTAACGTTTGTGTTGGATTTACAGCACAGCAAGCGTAATCACGTTTTAAATGACAGTTTACAGCGTAATCTCGCGAGATTACGCTTGCTGTGCTGTAAATCTCACACAAACGTTACCGAAGTGTCTCCACATCGCCCACTTGGTCAAAAAGTAAAACACCCCCAGTTGTCCATTAAGAATCTCATTAGCATAAAGCTAATATAGGTCATAACTCCGTCAAAAATGATCGTTTTTCTAAATAAAAAACACTGCTGTAATATACATTACAACGCTGATCACATTATGTAGAAGATATGGCATTTATAATGTGGTGACAGAGCCTCTTTAAGGCCCTTTTACAAAGGCCAATGATCGGGCAAACAAGCATTCATATGAACGCTCGTTCCCGATCATTGCCACGTGTAAACAAAGCAACGATCAGCCGATGAACGAGCTTGTTCATCGGCTGATCGTATGTTTATACAGCAATAAATATTATCGTTGTTGGCAGCACATCTCCATGTGTAAACAGGGAAATTTTCTTCCGACATGATAGAAATGCATGGGGACGAGCGATCATAGTAACGATCGCTCATCCACATACATAACCAATTACAGCTCCTTGTTGTTGATCGGCTTTTGTTTTCACGGCCCATATTGGCCGGTGTAAAAATACCTTAAAGAGGCTCTGTCACCACATTATAAGTGCCCTATATTGTACATGATGTGATCGGCGCTGTAATGTAGATTACAGCAGTGTTTGTTATTTAGAAAAACAATCATTTTTGACGGCGTTATGACCTATATTAGCTTTACGCTAATGAGTTTCTCAATGGACAACTGGGCGTGTTTTACTATATGACCAAATTGGCATTGTACAGAGGAGTGTATGACGCTGACCAATCAGCATCATACACTTCTCTCCATTCATTTACACTGCAGATAGCAATATAGCTATATCGCTATGTGCAGTCACATAAACACACTATAACGCTACTCATTTGTCATGAAAATGAATATACATTACCTCTAGCCAGGATGTGATGGCATTTATTCTCCTGACTACTTCTGTAGCGTCTCTGTGATTTACAGCACAGCGAGATCTCTCTGTGAATGACAGCTTATAGCGTAATCTCTCAAGACTACGCGTGCTATTCTTTAACTCACAGAGACGCTGCAGAAGTGGTCAGGAGAATGAATACACATCACGTCCTGGCTGGAGGTAATGTATATTCATTGTCATGACACATGAGTAGCGTAAGGGCATGACCAGACGTGGCGGAATTGCTCTGGAATTCCACTGCGGACACGTTTCTCCATTGCCTTCCACAGCTTTTAAGTAGGGTTCGTTTACACGTTGCGGACAATTCCGCTGCGGAGCATAGGCTGCGGTGCGGAATTTGGTGTCCGCAGCATACACTGGTTGTTGCGGACGTGTAGCGACTTGTTGCGGACTCATTGCGGAATTTCTCCATTGACTTCAATGGAGAGTCAAAATTCTGCAATGAAGTCCGCAGATGTTATGTGTGCTGCGGAGCGTATTGGTTTTACTAACATGACATTTCTTCATTCTGGCTGGACCTATGTATTTCTAGGTCTACAGCCAGACTGAGGAAGTCAATGGGGCTCCCGTAATTACGGGTGACTACGTGTGTGCACCCATAATTACGGGTGACTACGTGTGTGCACCCGTAATTACGGGAGCGTTGCTAGGCGACGTCAGTAAATAGTCACTGTCCAGGGTGCTGAAAGAGTTAAGCGATCGGCAGTAACTGTTTCAGCACCCTGGACAGTGACTTCCGATCACAATATACATCAACCTGTAAAAAAAATAGAAGTTCCTACTTACCGAGAACTCCCTGCTTCTTCCTCCAGTCTGGCCTCCCAGGATGACGTTTCAGTCCAAGTGACGGCTGCAGCCAATCACAGGCTGCAGCGGTCACATGGACTGCCACGTCATCCAGGGAGGTCGGGCTGGATGACGAAAGAGGGACGCGTCACCAAGACAACGGCCGGGTAAGTATGAATTTATTTTACTTTTACTAGGGAAAGGGCTGTCCCTTCACTCTATCTTGCACTGATAGAGAGAAGGGAAGCCCTCATCCCCTCAATATGCAACGGCTAGTCCGCATCAATTTAATGCCCATTTTAGGCAAAGCCGCAACAGAATCTGCAACGCAGATTCTGTGCGGCATTGATGCGGACAGTGGCGGAAGAACTCCGCCACGTCTGGGCATGCCCTAATAGTGTGTTTATTTGACTGCACATAGTGATATAGCTATATCGCTATCTGCAGTGTAAATGAATGGAGAGAAGTGTATGATGCTGATTGGTCAGCGTTATACACTTCTCTCCACAACGCCCACTTGGCCATATAGTAAAACACGCCCAATTGTCCATTGAGAAACTCATTAGCATAAAGCTAATATAGGTCATAACTCCGTCAAAAATGAGCGTTTTTCTAAATAAAAAACACTGCTGTAATCTACATTACAGCGCCGATCACATCATGTACAAGATAGGCCACTTATAATGTGGTGACAGAGCCTCTTTAAGCGTGACGTCACATGTGGCATATTTGCCTTGCAAAAAACTTTACAGTGCAAGACTATGAAAATTGAGACATCTGTCTGAGTTGTGGAATATTTTTCCTATTTTTACAAGGGAAATACGCCACGTGTGACTGCACGCTTACAAGGGACAAGCTTGGAGACTTTATGCTTCATCCTGTGTCATAGGTGTTTTTTTTCCTGTGTGCTTAGGGTCTGTAGGACTATATAGAATGTATTGACGTTTTAGAAGATGTCAAATAACAGGTCATAAAAAGTATAATTTTCCATTTCTCTATTCTCTGGTACTAGGGTAAAGTGATGCTCCAATTTGGAGGCACTTTAAAGATTATAACAGGAAGCTGAGATTTGTACAATCTCCTACTATGATGTCATTATCATAATCTCTCTCTTTACGAGCTGAAGCAATACATTGTTACCCTCCAGGGCAGCAGGGCAGTTCGAATTCCTTGAGTTCACACTACAGGAGCTGCCACAGTATGCAAGCTGCTGTTTCAGTCCTGCAGGGCATGTGCGGGCATTTCTTTAATTCCCTGCAGCCCCCTGTCTTATTTTCAGATGACTCCTACTTGTAAACAAGAGCTTAACTTTACTTTGTCTAGGACTAGAAAAAATATTTCCTTTTTTTTCCCCAGGAACTGTGCCATTTTTGTCCATGGGTTGTGTCTGATATTGCAGATCAGTAATTTTCAAGTGATTGGGACTGAACTTCAATACCACACACAGTCATGGACAAGAGTAACGCTGTTTCTGAAAGAGAGAAAAAAGCAAACCCTTTTGTTTTTTAATTTTTGACAGCCCTTTAAATTTGAGCATCTTAGGGTATGTTCACACACACTAATTACGGAAGTAATTCGGGTGTTTTTGCCCCGAATTACGTCCGAAAATAGCGCCTCAATAGCGCTGACAAACATCTGCCCATTGAAAGCAATGGGCAGACGTTTGTCTGTTCACACGAGGCGTAATTTACGTGCCGCTGTCAAATGACGGCGCGTAAATAGACGCCCGCGTCAAAGAAGTGACCTGTCACTTCTTTGGCCGTAATTGGAGCCGTTATTCATTGACTCCAATGAATAGCAGCGCCAATTACGTCCGTAATGGACGCTGCGTTCAAGCGCCTGCACATGCCATTACGGCTGAAATTACGGGGATGTTTTCAGGCTGAAACATCCCCGTAATTTCAGCCGTTACGGACGCCCTCGTGTGAACATACCCTTAGGGTATGTGCACATGTAGTGACCAAAAACGTCTTAAAATACGGAGCTGTTTTCAAGGGAAAACAGCCCCTGATTTTCAGACTTTTTTGAGCAACTCGCGTTTTTTGCGGCGTTTTTCGCTGCGTTTTCGCTGCGTTTTTTACGTCCATTTTTGGAGCTGTTTTCATTGGAGTCTATGAGAAAACGGCTCCAAAAACGTCCAAAGAAGTGTCCTGCACTTCTTTGCCGAGGCAGTCATTTTACGCATCGACGTTTGACAGCTGTCAAACGACGACGCGTAAATTACAGGTCGTCAGCACAGTACGTCGGCAAACCCATTCAAATGAATGGGCAGATGTTTGCCGACGTATTGTAGCCGTATTTTCAGATGTAAAACGAGGCATAATACGCCTCGTTTACGTCTGAAAATAGGTCGTGTGAACCCAGCCTTACAAGTTAAATGACAAACAAACAAATCTAATTTATTTAGAGGTAAATACCATAAATGTGGAATTGATGCTAGTTATATGAAATAAAATTCCTTCAGAGTTAGTATTGACAATGAACTGACTTTTCCTATAAATTTAGATTAATGCAAAAATATTAAGGCAAATTTTAATTATGTCGGTGTCCCAGTCCAATCTAGAGATGAACAAATTGTTGAAAATTCACCTCCATAATAGGAATTCCATCCATTGGTGACACATTACAAAAAAAATGTCACTGGTTTGTTCATCTCTACTGACCACATTAATGCGCTGTCTCTATAGTATATGGTATCACAGCAGCCCCCTGCTCACTAGATTCAGAAAATACAAACACCATAAACATCTCCTGCATTTTGCTTGACTGCTCACTTGCCTACTACTATCCCGCTCTACTATTATAATCACATACATAAAAGAGCAATCCCTAAATAGATTAATAGGTCATCTCTGTCAGGCAATTGTCATCGCTATTCCCTAATATCATTTTTAATGTGACTTCAAACTTCACTTTAACTGCAGTCATACCCCAATTTACAGGATTCAAGTCAAGTTAGGCTTTAAGAAAAAACCACAAAACTGTTTATTTTGCTGTAATAAAAAAATAATAGACTGTATTGCATTCCCTTCATTAACAACAAAAATGCTGAAAACTAAACAGCACTATCTGTAGCGTCCATTGTCTATTATAGTGAAGCCGGGATGACATCTTTTGTATGACTTTAAAGTGATCAGCAACAAAGGAACTATCACTATTGTCACTAGCACTATTGTCACCAGCATTATTGTCACCAGCACTATTGTCACCAGCATTATTGTCACCAGCATTATTGTCACCAGTAATATTGTCACCAGCACTATTGTCACCAGCATTATTGTCACCAGCACTATTGTCACCAGCACTATTGTCACCAGCATTATTGTCACCAGCACAATTGTCACCAGCATTATTGTCACCAGCACTATTGTCACCAGCACTATTGTCACCAGCACTATTGTCACCAATGCTATTGTCTCCAGCACTATTGGCATCTTCATCAGCCAAGCACAATTTAGTAAATCATTAATACAAATTGTAGGTTGAATCTTTTGACCCTTAGCAACAATTTGACCTGAACCCACCGTCTAACCAAGCATGACTTCACCTAATGACATCATCCTGTATAGGATCATTTTATATATATATATATATATATATATATATATATATATGTATATGCATATGTATGTATATATATATATATATATATATAGTATATATATATATATATATATATATATATATATATATATATATATATAAGTGACGTGTTCATTTCTCTATCAGAATAGTACCTTATAATGTGACTACTTCATTATGGTGACTACATCATTGCATTATATAGAGTAACTACATTCTTATGCAGCATAGAGATATATGGGTCTCTCCGGAATAGGGGCCTGTAATTTCACTGTCATTAATGTTCTTAATGTCTTATATGTTCCTGCTTATCTTTCTTCTAAATTCCCTTGTTTAAAATGTACATAAGTAAAGTGCCAGGATGTTTATAATAAATTGTTGTGATTATACCAGCAACAAATTATGTCATTGTTAAGCCAATGATAAGAACCCTAAACCTGGAAGGGCTGGATGGAAAATGATCTTAAAACACAAACATAAAATCTAAATCAAACCAGATAAAATTTCATGGAAGAACATATGACCTAGAATTATTAGCACAACAATACACTTTAAAAGAACATATGTCATTTCCACTCTGCAGAGGACAGATCTTATTACACAAACAGACGGCTTTTTATAGAGGCCTAAACAGGCTTTAATAAACAAGTATTCCATGATATTTGAACACAGTTTAATGGTTGGCTCAACCATAATTCATCTCAATTAGTTTACAATATTTAGTTGTTACAGCTCAGCTATACGTTATTACGGGATATATTCTGTGCCTGTGTGTCTTCTATCCTTATAGCTAGGACAACAATCACCATAAGTGCTTCCTTTGATTGGAATTGTTAGTTGTTGTGTTGTTATTTGCTATAGGTTTTCCAAAATATTATAATCAAGAACGAGGTAAATAGAAAACTAGGTCGAAAAAAAATCACAATATTCCAAATAAAATATAAATTATAGCCGAATCCACATCAGTGAGATTTTCTCTGCCTCCCTTCTTTTATCTGTAAAACCACCTAGGCTCCCCATAGAGATTAATAACATTTAGGTTACAGTCTATTATATTTCCCTTTTTGAAATATCAGAATAAATGATAATGAATGTCAGAGTACTCTAGTATCCACGTGTCCTAACACAGAATGATTTCTTCACTACATGCTATAGACATATGATATGTATAGTTTGTATTTTTGGTAAGTACAGCCATAAACAGAGCCATATAGGGGATAGATAGATAGATAGATAGATAGATAGATAGATAGATAGATAGATAGATAGATAGATAGATAGATAGATAGATAGATAGATAGATAGATAGATAGATAGATAGATAGATAGATAGATAGATAGATAGATAGATAGATAGATAGATAGATAGATAAATGATAGATAGATAGATAGATAGATAGATAGATAGATAGATAGATAGATAGATAGATGATAGATCGATAGAAGGCTGCTATAGCTACACCGCTGGATAGATTTGGATGCATTGTCTCAGCATACAATATCATACATGATAGGCTTAGATACAGGGCCCCAGCAGACAGTATCACACATGATAAACTTAGGGCTCATTCAGACGAGCGTGAATCTCCTCCGTGGGCTGTGCGTTGAAATAACACACAGCACACGGATGCGTTGATTTCAATAGGGCTATTCAAACATCCGTGAGTTTTCATACAGTGAGTGTCCATTGCGTGAAATTCACTTCATGTCCTATATTAGTGCATTTTTACGCACCTAGTCATCCATTGAAGTCAATAGTTGCGTGAAAACCACGGACAGCACACGGACGACATCCGTGTGCTGTCCTTATTTGACGCATCAATAACACTGAAAAAAAAAGTGCTTGCAAGTGCGTGAAAAACACATGCCACACGCAAAGCACACTGATGCAAAACGCAACACACACGACCAGATTTACGTGCATTTTTTACGCTGGTAAATCTGTCACACTCGTATGAATGTAGGCTTAGATACAGGGCCCCAGCAGCAAGTATCCTTGTACTAACTCTTAGGGGCAAATTTGGTTTTTCTGGTGCCCCAAGCTAAGTTATGTCTCGGGGCTCTAATCAAAGACACCTGTAGCGCGTTCCCCACACAATGCCCCCTGTATATAGTGTCACAAACCCCCCTGTATGGTTTCACACACAGTACCTCAGCCATACATCCCCCCTTGTAGACAGTGCCACTCAGTCCCCTGTATGTAGTCCCACAAATCCTCCTTGTCTCAGCAGTTTTTTTAAACTCGGAGAAATACAGTGGGATTAATAGTGACAACTGAGTCTGAGGTAAAGTTAATTCAGCACTGGAAGGTGATAGGATGTGTAGAAGGAGGAGTGCTTCTAATTCTATACACTTCTCTAGTTTCCCAAACCCTGTACCCCAAGTATGTCTTTAGGGGAAGATATTTAGGGCTACTGTAATGAGTGGGTTAGCATTCAGGGGGGAACTTATCAATAGTTCTATGTCAGTTTTCTAGCATAGTAAAAGGGCAAATTCCACACAAAACAAAAAATCACAATTTGCAACCTTTGGGGCATTTGCGCAGCTCACAACACTTTACTGCAAAGTGGGCAGAGCTTAGTAAAAAGGGTGGAGTTTTCCGCGGTTCGATAAATTTTCTATAATTTGCTACACCACAGAAAAAAGTGGGACATAGAATAGGATTAAAAACACAAGAAATGGCCATACTCACAAATTGGGCAGGTATAATCCCAATAGGACGCAGCCAGGTCAAAAATGCCGCTGAAGGAAAGTGCACAGGTGCGTTTAAATAATAATAGCCACTCCCACTAGCCTTGAGGGGAGTGGCGTGTGGTGCATGGGATATGTAGTAAAAAGTAAATGAATAGCGTATAATGTGCAAGTGGTAATAATATGTGTGAAATATAGGGGGCAGTACTGAGTATAGTGAGTGGTGAATAAAGAGTAAAATATAGGGGGCAGTACTAAAAGGGTCAGAAACGTGAGTGATGCATGAAGTGTGGGTGCAGTGTGTAAAACATGGAGGGCTAATGCGTAAATCATGAGGCACAGCCTATATAGCCTGGTAGCAGCCAATTTGTAACGCCATGATAGTACATAGAGCGGGCTGCCCTGCTTTCTATGCCAGACCGCAACACACCATGCTCTCCCAGCATTGAAGACCTGGCTGCGTCCAAAAAGTAGTAAATATTATACAAGTAAACATGGAAAATACATGGGGTATTGGTTGTAATTTTGGCCAAAAGAACGCAAGCTCGCAATCCTCGTCACGGATCCCCACACTTGCGAGTCCCTAACTGGAACTTTTTGTTCCAAACTTGAAGTTACACCACTGAAAAAAGTGGGACATAGAATAGGATTAAAAACACAAAAAATGGCCATACTCACAAATTGGGCAGGTATAATCCCAATAGGACGCAGCCAGGTCAAAAATGCTGTTGAAGGAAAGTGCACAGGTGTGTTTAAATAATAATAGCCACTCCCACCAGCCTTGAGGGGAGTGGTGTGTGGTGCATGGGATATGTAGTAAAAAGTAAATGAATAGTGTATAATGTGCAAGTGGTAATAATATGTGTGAAATATAGGGGGCAGTACTGAGTATAATGACCGCCAGAATCTGTCAGAAATTATAGCAGAAATCTAAAAGCTACGAGCCGGCGTAGATTTTCTTTTCTGACCCACAGATGGAATGGATTGAAGTCAATGGAAGGAGATTTTGGTAATTTTTCAGCTCGATTCCCACGTCAAAAACCGTGCCAAAAAAAACTCTGTGTGAACAGGGCCTTAGTATGCAGGATTGCCCAGTCAATGTGCCATAACCACTCATCCTGCAGCTCAGCGGGTATTCTGCAATTCAAGGAGCAATGTTGCAGCAGATATGGTTATAGAATATGAAATTAGGAGCTATGCCGTAAGAACAGGACCTTTAGGCCGGGTCCACACATAGGGGGATTTGCGCACAGAAAATTCCACAGCGGATTAGAGCAGCAGCAATGTGGATGAGATTGACCTGCGGTGTGGATTTCAATGTAGAAAGGTGAAATCTAAGCAACATTTGCATGCTGTGGATTTTCTAGAACATACGATTTTTTTTACGGCCTTACCCCCAATCATGCAATCAGGGAACCAGTTAATTAAGACTTGTGGAGATGGAACTTTAAACCTCTGGCCAAAATGTAGTTCTCTGGTTTTGGCTGGAGATTGACTTGAAGTATAAAGAAGGGTTAGTAAAGCAGCAAGTGCATAAATTCCGTGTGAGAGAGGCCTGAATAATCCACTGTGTTCACTCCTGGGTGGCTTCTTGTCATAAGAGTGCTCACCAGGCAAGACAGCCCCTAGAGAAAATGCGAAGCTACGTGCCGGGGGACTCTAATTCTGTTTTCATTTATTTCTTCTTACTACGAGGAGGAAATGTAAAAAAGCAAATGCTTAGGAGTTAGAACAGCATCATTTTCTTTTTAAATTGTATTATTTTATGTAACCTTCTCTCCATTGACATTATAAATTGATTGTTTGCTGTAGCTTTGTACACATTGGCACTCGCGAAAACAAAAATGCAACTCTATATTACCAACAACTTGTTACTAAGTATGTTCAATGGGGCCTCTTTCTAGGCAAGTTTGGATTTCTTGTGACAGATATGTCGCACACTCGGCAACCTGGGGGTCACATTCACTTTCATTACTGCGATAACACAACGATTTTTGCCTCTGCGACTTGTGTCGCAGCAAAGTTGGGCAGCTCCAGCCTAAGTAATGGACGTATAATGGCTTATTAATAGCAAGAAAATCCCAGAGGAAAAATTCTTTCCATAGCCAGTTTAACTAAGAACTGTAGATTATCTGCAAAGTTGTGCAGCTCCAGCCTAAGTAATGGACGTATAATGGCTTATTAATAGCAAGAAAATCCCAGAGGAAAAATTCCTTCCATAGCCAGTTTAACTAAGAACTCTAAATTATCTGCATGTAACCTATAGACATGATCTACAACCATATTACGGCTCAGTACAACCACCGAGGTGTACATAGCCATGATACAACGCCCATAGATTTTTATGCGTCCTTACTGTACAGGCATACATACAGATTTTTTTTCTGTCAGATTTCATATTAATACATCAGAAAAAAAGTGTCATCTATCATCGGATGCCATATATCGTAGTGGCGCCTTACAGAGCAGCATATGGTGGCACATGTAGTGTCTATGTCTTCATACTACACACGGTACATGAGGCTTTATCTGGAATATATGTTGTGTCTGTTTGGATATGATCCAGACACTTTTATACAGTGTTTTTTTAATGCTATTAGTAACATTTATAAATAATAACCTTTACTATATATTAAAGGGGTATTCCCAGAATCGACAATTATCACCTATCCACAGGTAGATACATAGGGGTCTGGATCTCCGTTCTCGCCAACGATGGGGTTTTAGCGGTGGGGCCAGTGGCATAGCTATAGGGGTTGCAACGGTCGCAGTCGCCACCAGGCCCCTAAGCCTCGGGGGACCTTAGGGCCCCGTTGCCACACAGCGCTGACCACGTTGGTCCCATTTCCAACTGTATCTGTGTTCTCAGGACGCAGATACAGTTGAATTCAATGCTGAAGCATGGAGCTGCTCCTTGCTCCAGCAATCACTCTGCCGTGAGCCCTGAGAGGCTCGCCGCAGACAGGCGCGATGTAGTGGCATCATCGTGCCTGTCTGCGCCGAGACACTCATAGCACAGGCCAAAGAAGGAGAAGGATCTCCTCCACTCATAGTGGGAACGGGGATAGGTAAGTAATTTTTTTATTGTTTTTCTATTAGGCATAATTCAAGGCATTATACTGGGCATGGGAGGGGGGCTAATATGGTGGCAGCTATAGGAGCATTATACTGTATGGGGCAGCTATGAGGAGCATTATACTGAATGGGGGCATTATACTGTTTGGGGGGCATTATACTCTATGGGGCAACTATGGGAGCATTTTAGCTGTGGGGGCAGCTATGGGGGGCATTATACTGTGGGGCAGCAATGGGGGCATTATACTGTGTGGGGGCAGCTATGGGGGCATTATACTGTATGGAGGCAGCAATGGGGGCATTATACTGTGTGTGGGACAGCTATGGGGAGCGTTATTTTGATACTGTGCCGCATAAAAGGCTGGTATATAAAATGAAAATGATGGGACTGGGCGAAAGTATGTGTAATTGGGTCAACAAATGGCTCAGTGATAGAAAACAGAGGGTGGTTATCAATGGTAGATCCTCAGAGTGTGTTGCAGTTACCAGTCGGGTTCCACAGGGGTCAGTATTGGGACCTCTTCTTTTTAATATGTTTATAAATGACCTTGTAGAGGGTTTACAGAGTGTAATTTCAGTATTTGCAGATGATACTAAGCTCTGTAAAGTAATTAACACAGAGGAGGATAATGTAATACTACAGAAGGATTTGGGGAAGCTGGAGGTTTGGGCAGAGAAATGGCAAATGAAGTTAAATTTGGATAAATGTAAGGTTATCCACTTGGGCCGAGGAAACAGATTTTACAATTATGCATTAAATGGTAAAACACTGGATAAAACTTCTACTGAAAAAGATTTGGCGATATTGGTGGACAATACATTTACCTTTAGCAACCAGTGCCAGGCAGCTGCTGCAAAGGCAAATACAATTATTGAATACATCAAAAGAAGCATAGATGCTTGTGACAAGAATATAGTTTTGCCTTTATACAAATCACTAGTCAGACCACATATATGGAATATTGTGTACAATTTTGGGCACCTGTGTATAAGAAGAACATGGCTGAACTAGAACGGGTGGAAAAAAGGGCAATCTTTCTAATGATGTTTTTATACCTAGGCCTGTAACAAGGACAAGGGGGCACCCTCTACGTATAGAGGATAAAAGGTTTCACCACTGTCACAGACGGGGATTCTTTACTGTAAGGGCGGGTTCACACGTGGCGGAATTTCACTTAAATTCCGCTGCGGACACTCCGCAGCGTTAATCCGCAGCGGAGCCGTTTCTCCATAGGCTGCGGAGCGGAATTTGGTGTCCGCAGCATGCTCTGTCTGTTGCGGAGCAGTGGCGGACTCATGGCGGAATTTCTCCATTGACTTCAATGGAGAGTCAAAATTCCGCAATGAAGTCCGCAGATCTTATGTGTGCTGCGGAGCGTATTGGTTTTACTACCATGACATTTCTTCATTCTGGCTGGACCTATGTATTTCTAGGTCTACAGCCAGACTGAGGAAGTCAATGGGGCTCCCGTAATGACGGGAGCGTTGCTAGGAGACGTCTGTAAATAGTCACTGTCCAGGGTGCTGAAAGGTTTTAAGCGATCGGCAGTAACTGTTTCTGCACCCGGGACAGTGACTACCGATCTCAATATACATGTATCTGTCAAAAAACATATAAGTTCATACTTACCGAGAACTCCCTGCGTCTGTCTCCAGTCCGGCCTCCCAGGATGACGTTTCAGTGTAAGTGACGGCTGCAGCCAATCACAGGCCAAGCACAGGCTGCAGCGGTCACATGGACTGGCGCGTCATCCAGGGAGGTCGGGCTGGATGCCGAAAGAGGGACGCGTCACCAAGACAACGGCCGGTAAGTATGAAATTCTTTTACTTTCACTAGGGAAAGTGCTGTCCCTTCTCTCTATCCTGCACTGATAGGGAGAAGGGAAGCACTTTTCCCGCAGTCCGCAGCAGCTAGTCCGCATCAATTTTCTGCACATTTTGTGCAGATCCGCAGCAGAATCTGCAACGCAGATTCTGTGCGGCATTGATGCGGACAGTTGCGGAGGAAATCCGCCACGTGTGGTCATGCCCTAAAAGCAGTAAGACTATGGAACTCTCTGCCACAGGATGTTGTGGTGGTTGATTCTTTGAACAAGTTTAAGAAGGGCCTTGATGCCTTTGTTGAAAAATATAATATTACAGGTTATGAGTAGCAGATTCTGCAGATGGGACGTTGATCCAGGGATTTATTCTGATTGCCATATTTCGAGTCAGGGAGTCATGGGGATTTTGCCTTCCTCTGGATTAACACGGAAGGATTATAGGTTGGACTTGATGGACCTGTGTTTTTTTTCAACCTTATCAACTATGTAACCCTGTAACAATGGATGGGTGATAATTGTCGATTCTGGAAAAATCCCTTTAAATGGACATTCAGCTCATCTGCTTCTATTATGTAACCTTTTGTTATATAGCCATAAATCCCAGGGATCTCAAGAGAGCAGTAACCATTTTAATTTTGTCATTGATAGTGTCCTCCCTCCCTATAGATGTTCTGTATACAGTTTATTTATATTCATATTATTTAGGCTACTAGAGTAATCAAGATTCCGTTTAACTGTGGGCAGTTCAAGTATTGCAGCTGTTATGGTAGATTTTGTTGCAGAAATTTCTGCGACTGAAAATTAGTTCTATTCATTTCAATGGGGTTGGTTCCATGCAGGTGCATGAATTTCTGCAAGTTCCATTCAATTGAATGGAACTTATTTTCAGTCACAGAAATTTCTGCAACAAAATCTAACACGTGTGAATTTATGTTTGCACATGGCATGTACGCTGCAAGAACACACTGGGAAACCCGGCAAAATATTTGCACCTAGTGGTGCTATATTCGGTCGGGTTACCAGCTGTGGAAAACAGCTGTGAGAAGAAAAAACGGTCTTTAATCACCTCTTCTGCCATTGCCATAGCAACGTGTCTCTGCTTTTCCGGCTGCTCTGTATCCAGGCGATCTCCTGTGATGACGTTTTATCCCATGTGACCACTGCAGGCCACTGTGATTAGCTGCAGGGGTCACATGTGATGAAACGTCATAACAGCACACCGCCTAGAAACAGACTTGCCGGAAGAGCAGGCACGCGTTGCTATGGTAATGGCAGGAGAGGTGAGTATAGGCTGTATTATTATTTTTTGACCTGCGAAATTTGCTGTGTATACGCAGTGCAATCACAGCAAATTCCCCAAACAATGGCATTTGTTGCGGAATTTGACTTCCCCATTGAACTCATGGGTGAAATTCTTCAACAAATGCGCACAGCATAAATTGACGTTTATAATCCGCACCACGTGTTCTGTGCAAATTGTTTTTCCAGTTTGTGGATGGAAATTGTTCAAATCTTATCCCCTTTGCTGCTACTGTAATACATTGCAGAGTGTGCGCACAGAGTTTACACTGCAGAGTTTGCCATCTGAAAGCGGCTAAATACTGACTTTGATGCAGAAAAAAACATTGATATTTAATTTCCTATTTAGCTCTGTATCTTATTCAGTATTTCTCTCTGGTTGTGTGATGATGACGTATTTGTCTCTCTGGTTGTGTGCATGACGGTTATTTGTCTAATCTTTGGTGTATAAATTAGTACACGTCTTTGTGCCATATTTATAAAGTGTGCGTAGACATTTTTTCATTTTACTTTTCTGACATGTTTGGGTGAGGGACTGTGGTTTAAGTACTCGGTTGTGTCTATATGAAGGGATTTGGACAATTTTTAGGACTGATATGTGTCATAGCATAGCAAGTATGTCTTAGATTGTGTGACAGAGCAGAAAAAAGTCACACACAGTAGCGGAATCTGTGACAATTTTCGGCTGAGTGCATCAACTTATAAAAATATGCATATTACAAATAAACAGATCACTGCAATTTTACAATTATTAATAATAACTATTATTACTCCTTTTATTTTGTACTTATTATTATCATCATTAACATTTTTATATATACACACAATATTTAAATAGGTCTCTGATTATAGACATGAGATTTACATGCGCAATTGTTTGGTCATATTAGGCCACATTCTACAGTCCGCAGTGGAATTCTGCAGCAGCCGTTTTTGACATTTCTTTCTATACATTTTTAGGAAACAGTTCAGACGTTGCGGAGAATTAGGGCATGCCCACACGTGGCGGATTTCCTCCGCAACTGTCCGCATCAATGCCGCACAGAATCTGCGTTGCAGATTCTGCGGCGGATCTGCCCAAAATGTGCAGTAAATTGATGCGGACTAGCTGCTGCGGACTGCGGTAAAAGTGCTTCCCTTCTCTCTATCAGTGCAGGATAGAGAGAAGGGCCAGCACTTTCCCTAGTGAAAGTAAACGAATTTCATACTTACCGGCCGTTGTCTTGGTGACGCGTCCCTCTTTCGGCATCCAGCCCGACCTCCCTGGATGACGCGGCAGTCCATGTGACTGCTGCAGCCTGTGATTGGCTGCAGCCGTCACTTAGACTGAAACGTCATCCTGGGAAGCCGGACTGGAGACAGAAGCAGGGAGTTCTCGGTAAGTATGAACTTCTATTTTTTTTACAGGTTGCTGTATATTGTGATCGGAAGTCACTGTCCAGGGTGCTGAAACAGTTACTGCCAATCGCTTAACTCTTTCAGCACCCTGGACAGTGACTATTTACTGACGTCTCCTAGCAACGCTCCCGTAATTACGGGAGCCCCATTGACTTCCTCAGTCTGGCTGTAGACCTAGAAATACATAGGTCCAGCCAGAATTAAGAAATGTCATGTCAAAAAAGCAAGACGCATCCGCAGCACACATAACATGTGCATGACATCTGCGGACTTCATTGCGGAATTTAGAATCTCCATTGAAGTCAATGGAGAAATTCCGCCATGTGTCCGCAACCAGTCCGCCACAACTCCGCAACATCCCTTGCATGCTGCGGACACCAAATTCCGCACCGCAGCCTATGCTCCGCAGCGGAATTTTCAGCCTTGTCTAAACGAACCCTACTAAATAGAAGTGGAAGTCAATGGAGAAATGGCTCCGCTGCGGATTAACGCTGCGGAGTGTCCGCAGCGGAATTCAAGAGCAATTCCGCCACGTGTGGCTTTGCCCTAACTATGCGGAAATTAGGCTGCGGTGCAGAATTTCCCCTCTGCAGCATGCACATTATGTTGCAGAGAAGCAGCGGAATTTCACTGTGGATTTCAGCCTTTGGGTATGTTCACACGCTTAGCCAAAAACTTCTGAAAATACGGAGCTGTTTTCAAGGGAAAACAGCTCCTGATTTTCAGAAGTATTTTAAGCAAACTCGCGTTTTTCACTCCGTTTTTTGCGGCTGTTTTTGGAGGTGTTTTTCTATAGAGTCAATGAAAAACGGCTTCAAAAACGTCCCAAGAAGTGACATGCACTTTTTTTTCACGGGCGTCTTTTTAGGCTGGGTTCACACGTGGCGGAATTTCACTTAAATTCCGCTGCGGACGCTCCGCAGCGTTAATCCGCAGCGGAGCCGTTTGTCCATTGACTTACACTTTAATTTAGCAGTGTTCGTTTAGACGAGGCGTAAAATTCCGCTGCGGAGCATAGGCTGCGGAGCGGAATTTGGTGTCCGCAGCATGCTCTGTCTGTTGCGGAGCAGTGGCGGACTCATGGCGGAATTTCTCCATTGACTTCAATGGAGATTCTAATTTCCGCAATGAAGTCCGCAGCTGTCATGCACATGTTATGTGTGCTGCGGATCCGTCTTGCTTTTTTAACTTGACATTTCTTCATTCTGGCTGGACCTATGTATTTCTAGGTCTACAGCCAGACTGAGGAAGTCAATGGGGCTCCCGTAATGACGGGAGCGTTGCTAGGAGACGTCAGTAAATAGTCACTGTCCAGGGTGCTGAAAGAGTTAAGCGATCGGCAGTAACTGTTTCTGCACCCGGGACAGTGACTACCGATCCCAATATACATGTATCTGTAAAAAAAAATGAAGTTCATACTTACCGAGAACTCCCTGCTTCTGTCTCCAGTCCGGCCTCCCAGGATGACGTTTCAGTCTAAGTGACGGCTACAGCCAATCACAGGCTAATAACAGGCTGCAGCGGTCACATGGACTGCCGCGTCATCCAGGGAGATCGGGCTGGATGCCGAAGGAGGGACGCGTCACCAAGACAACGGGCGGTAAGTATGAATTTCTTTGACTTTCACAAGGGAAAGTGCTGTCCCTTCTCTCTATCCTGCACTGAATAGGGAGAGGGGAAGTACTTTTACCGCAGTCCGCAGCAGCTAGTCCGCATCAATTTACTGCACATTTTGTGCAGATCCGCAGCAGAATCTGCAACGCAGATTCTGTGCGGTATTGATGCGGACGGTTGCGGAGGAAATCCGCCACGTGTGGTCATGCCCTTACGCAGCCGTTTTTGAAAAAAAAGACGTAAAAAAACGCCCCGTCAGAACAGAACGCCGTATTTCCCATTGAAATCAATGGGCAGATGTTTGGAGGTGTTCTGCTTCAGTTTTTTCAGGCATTTTTCAAGGCGTAAACGCTCCGAAATACGCCTGAAAACACTACGTGTGAACATACCCTTTGCAATTCAAAAACTGAAACCTGTGGCAAGTCCGCTGTGATATCTGCCACGTCTGAATTACCTTCAAATATGCAAATGATGGTGCAGATTTGTTGCGTAATTGCCCTGAACCTGCACCAACATTTGCAGCGGAAAAATTCTGCCACGTCTGGCCGTGGCCATGCTGTATTTTTTATACATTTACAATCATGTATAACCTACTGTATCATAATATTTAACTGACTACCATAAAAAAAAAACATCAGATTGTCTGACTGTGCCCCATTATGTCTACTAAGTGCTAACTTTAAATTCAGAATAAGAAATGAATCCAGTACATATTTATTATACTATAAATTACATATAGAAAATCACAGATCATGGTGTTTTTCAGATAAAATATAAAATGTATAGAAAATAAGAAACATCTAGAATGCATATGATATGTAAATGCACTGCTGAGTGTAAATGTGTATAGATACTAATAAGAATGCATGGTGTGCATCATGTTACCATTACAATAATAATGTCTATAGGCTGTGTATATACTTGTAGAAACATTAGAATTGATCTGGAAATGACTATTCACTGTGAAGGGTCTCCTGATCTTAGATAAACTCCATAGACAAGAAGTGAGAACAGGTATACTTCAGCAGTACTATTCTTGTCTGCCTTAATTGGATTGTATTGCTCTACCTGCAATACCTCAGAGAACAAAGCTACCTAATGTATCATTATGCAACCATAATGTCCTTTTATTAAAAGTTCTTATCAATGATTTGCACTGTACTTGCCAAACAGGCCTTTACCCTTTTAAACAAATAATTCATTAGGTAATTAAATTGTAGGGAGATTAGTCTAATTAAATATACACAGCTAGTGAATCATAATTTCACTGTGGCCTAGCTGCATAGGCACAATCTCCTATTCTTTACATAAAAGAGAGAGAGAGAGCTTTATAGAAATCCTCTTGCGATTGGAAGAATAGATGCACACAAAAATACAGAGGCAATGGAAAGCTGTCTTTAAATCTACAGATAGCAAAAGTTCTGTTCCAACACCTCTCCTCTTAAGACTGGTTTAATAGCATGAGAGCAGAGGGGGATTAAGAGGGGATCCTGTTCATAAATATATGCATACATTGAGCTGGGGCTCTCCTGGAATTAGTTCTGCATAATTTGAGATGTGAAGTCTTGAAGGTCTCAGAGAAGGGGTTGGTGCATCTCCTCATTCTTGACATGGCTTACAATGGTCAGAGAGGGGCACAAGTGAAGGAACTTTGTAGCCAGTGATCTTCTGTATGTCCTGCTTGCCTCTAATAGCATTTAGAGCTGAAGCCATAAAGACTCTAATCTGGAGAGAAGAAGTTCTTGCTCCCTGCTTTGATCTCCTTCCTCTTGGCTGTGTAAAGCTGACAGTTTGGCTGAATGGCATTCAGTGCTTTCATTTGTAAGACATGAGTTTCCTAGTGTTGCGGAGCTAGCAGCTACACCTGTACTGTAGGAATTTACACTCAATTGCTCCGGGATGGCATTGATTTGGGACGGGTGAAATACAAACACAAACTAATTAAAAACTGTATAATGCAGCCCTACAGGAACAAGCCAGGGAGGGAGGGAGAAAAACAAATAAATACAACTGCAGCTGGCACAGCAATTGTGCACATGCCCCCAAGCCATGCTCTGGAGTGGCAACACAAAATTATAAACCCTAACTGCAACCAACAACAGAGAATCCTCCACAATAGGTGGTCATATGGGAGAGACACGATAGAAATGCTATGCTTAATTAAGGAGTGATGGATTACAAAGTCCCCCTATGATGATGGATATATATATATATATATATATATATATATATATATATGTATATATATATATATATATATATATATATATATATATATATATACATATATATATATATATATATATATATTCTGTATAGAAAAATGTAGCTTTGCGTTTTGTGTATGTATATTGTGTGCATATACTTTATATATGTGAGTGTGTGTATATACATATATATATATATGTGTGTGTGTATGTATGCATATATTTGTATATATATATATATATATATATATATATATATATATATATATATATTTGCATAATTACAAACACCTGAGCACAATGTATATATTTTATAATTCGAGTCATTATTTTTTTTCTCTCCA
The DNA here is from genome assembly GCF_050947455.1 of Rhinoderma darwinii. Lineage (NCBI taxonomy): Eukaryota > Metazoa > Chordata > Amphibia > Anura > Rhinodermatidae > Rhinoderma > Rhinoderma darwinii. The sequence goes on along the minus strand of NC_134691.1, from coordinate 192,702,964 downwards.
CTACTGTGTGCCTTCTGATAGGAACTGCAGGGACAGCAGGGGGAGAGGAACAGACACAATGTATATTTAGATAGATTGATATGCTTGCCCTAATTGTTGGACACATGCGTTGTTGTGACAAAGCAAGGATGCTTTCCCAGAGCCTGCTGGAGAAGGTGCTAAGTAATAATGATTATTTAACAAGGC